>NC_041397.2:329896548-329959048 GCF_900747795.2 Erpetoichthys calabaricus
AAAACTCTGGATGGCAACGGTGCCCCAGATTCCCGTAGGGCATCCTGGGACTTGGAGATCTGTTTCTCAGCCCTGTTGGGTGCCGTGGGTGCCGACAGGGGGAGCTGTTGAAGGACCTGGGGAGTCATGCTATTCCTATAGTTTTGAAGTACTAGTGGATCATGAGGACAGAAGCCCCGAATTCCTGAATTCTCCATCTGACCCAGAAGTTCTGCTAAGTCACATGGAAGGAAAAACAGAAGCACTTCCGGGTTAGGAACTATATAAAGGACTGCTGAAGACCCAGCAAGTGAGCCAGAGTCGGGTGGAGGTGGACAAAGCTTGCTGGGAGGTGTGGAGAAGGAGAAGGAGAAGGAGAAGATAGAGAGAGAGAGAGAGAGAGAGAGAGAGAGAGAGAGAGAGAATTGTATTTATTATTGTGGTTGGTAATTTACTTGTCTGTAATATTGTGGCTGTGGTGCTTTGGGCTCTATTTATAGAAGAAGAAGGACTAAAATGCTTCTTTTTGCTTTTACTTTGTGTCCTGAACATCTGTCTGTTGGGGTTAAAGGGGCAACAGTGACCCCTAGCGTCTTACAGTTTATTTTAAAGAAGTACATTTAATGTTTTATGTTCATTTTTCAGCATGTGTGAGCCAATGTGCTTATGGCTCCACCTTATGTGTGTTTGATAGATACCGCCTCTGCTTGGCTTTAAGCTTGTTCAGTTCTTGCTCAGATTAAGATTATTCTCAGGATTTAGAGTACTATGTTGTTGTACTGTGTTAGCCATTGTGAATGTAGTGAGAAGTCAAGCAAAATGTTGAAGTGGGCTGCTACAGGAACATCTGTGTCGCCAGGCTTGATGTGGCACCTGTGTAAATTCATTCTCTGGCGGAGTGTTTGTCCAGTTTCTCCCACATATAGTGCAGTGTCAGGACATTTCATGCAGAGAATGAGGTGGACCACATTAGATGATCTGCAGGAAAATTACCCCTTTATACGATGTCCTAGTCGGCAGTGTGGTGTAACTACACGGTCTGTATTATAAATGTGAGCACATGTTTTAGATTTTTTCTGTAGGCAGGGAGTTGTGCCATTTTCTGTTGGTTCACTTATGGAGCTTCCGAAAAATAAGTAGCTGCAGGTTTGGCGGTTGTCTATATGCCAGAAGGAGAGGTTCTGGAAATCCATCTCTCAGTGTTTGGTCATTGTGTAGCATTGGCTGAAGTTCTTTTATTATTTTTCAGAGTGCTTCAAGATGTGGGTTATAGGTGACAACAAGATGGATGCGGTTCTTGTTGTCTTTGTTTTTATATTCCAGAAGGTGGTCTCTGGGTATGGCAGTAGCTCTTCTTATTTGAGGGTCTGTTGTTTTGGGGGTATAACCTTGTCTGACAAAATCTTGTCTAAGCTCCTGCAGCTGTTTATCCCGGATTTGGTATCATCACTTCACTGAACATGTACAGGGTTGTGGAAGTAAACCACACACTAAGCCAAGGACAGCATGCAAACTCCACATGAGCAATGACTGGACAGGTGATTCAAACTCAGGATGTGAGATTCATGAATCAGTAGTGCTGCTGTGCCACCCTGGATAAGAGCTACTCACCTTTGCAGTATTCTATTTGCTAGTAAACAACAATTCATTGGTAACTGTTCCACCAGAGAATGTAAAAGATATGGCAGACCTCAAGAAAAGTGAAGGAAGAGATCAGAAAATAAAACAAAGGTCAAATATCAGGAAAAACAGAAGATCAGAATACAGAGCTTGAAATGCCAGAAAAGGAGCACAGCCTAAATCCTAGAAGAAAAACACCTTAAACCCTGTCATAGAGAGGTATGAATTACTGAGCCAGTCAAGATGTGACATAAGAGAGAACTCGTACCTCAGTATACAGCCATTATAGACGTAACCAGGTTGCTGACACTGGGTAGCCATCGATTTTTCAGCTTGTGGAAAACAGTGCTATAAATAAACAGACACTCTGTAGTTATGTCATCATGAAAAAGACATCAAGATGCTCATGTAGATTTGTTGTAAGTTGAATATTTTGATGATAATGATGGTGATGAAGATAGTGACAAGCAATTGGATGATGCAGAACCTGAGGGCTCTGGGCACTAATGGAAATCCCTGCCCCGAAGGCTTTTCTTCAATAAAGGTTGCCTGACTTGTCACAAATATCTAGACAGCACTACATGGACATTCTGCTGCCCACCGACTGCAAACAGTCACCAACTGTCAAATGTGTTGTGTGCAACAATCATGGGCAGCGCAAAGAAGTGTGTTATATGTGTGACACATGTGTAAGTCTACACACTGTGAAGTGCTGTGCTTCAAGTTCTCTCATTCATATGTTGGCATTTTAGTGAAAATAAAGTCATTAGCAGTTTCTTTACATTTTTGACAGAGTTGCTGCTGAGATTATAGCCATTGCTTTCTAATGCATTTCTTTACATTTTTTACAAATTTTGATTGAGTTTATTATTTGCCATTGTGATGGACGACCGGCAGCTCAACCAGGCCAACACACCCAGGACGCTAGATGGCAACTTCCCTGCAGCTTAGCGGTGCTCCTGATTACCGCAGGGCACTATGGGAGATGGAGTTCAGCTTCACAGCCCTGCTGGGTACCGTGGGTGCCGCCAGGTGATGCTGCAGGCAGACACGGGGATTTCTGCTTCCCATATAGCCTGGAAGTACTCCCAAGTCATGGGGACAGAAGGACAGAAGTATTTCCAGGCTGAAGAAAAATACAATGCTCCATCTGACCCGGAAGTGCTGATGAATCACATGGACAGAAGGACAAAAGCATTTCCGGGTCAAGGACTATATAAAGGACTTTGGGAGACCCAGCAAGGGAGCCAGAATTGGGAGGGAGTGAGACAGAGCTTGCTGGGAGGTGTGGAGGAGAATTTAGAGAATTATTGTATTGATTCATTGTGTTTATTGTGGATGTGGTGCTTTGAAGGCACTAATTTGAGGAAAAGATTAAAAAGTCTTCTTAGTGCTTTTAAACCTGTGTCCAGAGCAATCTGTCTGTTGGGTTTCATGGGGCCATCAGCACCCTCAAGTGTCCCCACCATATATGAACAGACATACATGCCTGGTAATAAATGGTCCAGCAGTCAGTGTGTTAACCAGAGAACATAAATGAAAGCATATCAAGGTTTATTACTCCGAACATTCACAGTCTTAGACAAAGTGTTCTGTGCAGTGCTGACATACATATTGTTGTGCCAATGATGTCACATCTTTACACTTTAAAGTGGATGTTTTTGGTAACTTTTAAGACTTTTGTTTTCTTGTTTGGACTGAGGCCCCATGGACACTGTTTTAAAACACAAGAACAGGCACAATATTATGTCAAAATTATTAAAAATGCTTCACTTAAGAACACAATTTATTGTGACACATTAATGTATCCCATGATTGTAAAAATAAACAAATAAACTTAGATTATAAAAACACCAAACTTATCATTTAATGTTATTTTTAACAACATGATTGATGGCTGAGGTGAAAGTGGCAGAAGAAATAGGAAAAGAGAGCAGAGAAGAAGAGTAACAGATAAACAGGTTAGTTCATGCTCAGGCCTGACAGCTGCAATGGCGCACTAACTAGAGCAGGGCTGATGAGGTGTGGTCACCTACTCGACTAACCTGGGGTCTGCCTGTCAGGAAGATCAAAACCCCGCTGCACAATGAAGTGCTCAGACACTTTTTTTTATAATTCAGTACTTTTGTCTCATTTTTCCAGAGGTAAACATAATACTGAGAAGGTGAAGGAAGCTAAAAAACAAACAAGAAGAGCCAGAATCCACAACCTGTTCTGCATCTTCTCCACATCTACATGCTGCTGCTTCTGTCATGGGAGAGTCAAACAGAGAAAGCAACCTCGAGGCTTCCTAGTAGAAAACTCCATCTTCTAATGCTGGAACATCACGTCAAGCAGCTACAGAGGCAAACATATCTGGAGAGGCACAATGAGTGCTCCAATCACTCTCAGCACAACGGCACCATGAATGGCTGTCACAAAGGGGGACCATCAATGAGGAGAAGAGCTCAGCCGGACTTCTTTCAACAGGAATATAAATGCTTAGGAACTTACCTAGATAACAATCTTAACTGGAATACAAATACAAAAAAATTATTTTGTAAATGCAACCAGCGCTTATTTCTCCTCCATAAACTCAAACTATTTAAAGTAGACAAGGACCTCATGTTGTCCTTCTATCGTAGTATGATCCAGTCCGTGATCACTTTCAGTTTCATTGCCTGGTTTAATAGTCTGACAAACCAAAACTCAAAAAAGCTCCAGCAGATTACGAAGTATACAGCTAAAGTTATTGGGGCTGATGTAGATGATTTGACTGGTGTGTGTCAGAGGGCAATGCTAAAGAAACTGGAAATCATCTCAACTGATGACAGACATCCATTACATGTAGAACTAAACTTCAGTAAATCAGGAAGGATAGCTGCTTTGAAAACCCACACAAATCGCTCCAGAAACTCCTTTCTTCCTAGTGACATACGACTTTTCAATAAGAAATATCGGAGATAATGTTTAAGGTTTTGATATATATATATCCTGTTACCTTTTTTTTTTTTTGGTATAAATATGTTTTATCTAACTGCCTTACCTTAACCTTTCTTATTTCTATTTGTCTGTTTTATTTCATTCTGTCTGTTACCTGTTATTAGATGCAACTGAGAAGGCAAATTTCATGTTTTCCTGTGTAAACATGACTAAATAAAGAAACCTAACCTAACCTAACCTAAGGTTAGACTCTCACACAAATCCTGCAGGTTTATCTATTTCTGAAAATGACTTGGATACAGTGATTTACAATAGGTGTGTAATCTTGAGACATATTTGAAGAGCTTTGGAGTAGTAAACCATAGAGCTGAAGGACACAGTGCAAGTCTTCTTCGGGCATCCTTGTTAAGATTGTATACTTCAATAAGGTTATAAAGGTCCACATATTCTTCTGTGCATCACAATGGACAGACAGGACAGTAGATAAGACAGATAGGAATGATTTGCATCTCCAACTTTCACATTATGGACTGTTACAATGTTTTGACTGGAAAAAGCAGGCAAAGAGAATAAATCAGCACCAGGCGGTGGTCTGCGACACCTTAAACTCCTGACATCTTTGAGATAAAGGTAGCAGTGGTGATGGTGTGTCTTCATCCTCTGGTCTTCTCTTACTTAAATCCCCAACTTGTCCTTTCTTCATATTCTCAGTTCAACTATCCCTGGCTAGAATCATCCATTTCTATCTCTTTTTAAAATCAAGTTCTAACAGCAGTTTCCAACCAATCCTCACTATCTCCTGCTCTACCCCATCTTCCATTTTAGCTCACTTGATCTCCAGAGAAAACATTTAAAGAGCTCAGATCCGTTATGCACTTGGTTTTTAGTCCATGGCATCACACAGTGTGCTTAAAGCTACCTGTGGACCACCGCTCATACCGGTTAGTGCCAGTGGCACATGAACTAACTAAAGCTCACTGTCTGGTGGACCTCCATCTGTTTCTTCAGCTTCCTTTCACCTGCCTGACTTTTTTCTTGATTTATGTGCTATGGAATGTCAGCAAGACAAAGGAGCTGATTGTGGACTTTGGGAGAAACAGCAGAGGCCTTAGCACCCCCTCAGTGTTAACAGCACTCCGGTGGAGAGGGTGTACAGTTTTAGATACCCTGGTGTCCACATCACAGAGGACTTGACTTGGTCTTAGCAATTTGAAACCTTGGTGAAGAATGCACAATAACATCTGTAGCACCTCAGATGCCTCAGAGGTTTACAGACTGCTCACATAGATAGCATAGAATTTCTACACTTCCATCATAGAAAGTATTTTGACAGGAAGTGTCACCTCCTGGTTTGGGAACAACAGGGAGCAGGACCTCAAAGCTCTACAGAGAGTGGTATAGTTAGCTGATCACACCACTGGGGGTGCACTCTGTAACTTTGAGGACATCTACACCAAGCAATGTCAGACCAAGGTGAAGAAAATTATCAGTGACATCAGCCATCCCGGCAGTCAGGTAAACGCTACAACTGTGTGAAGAGAAGAGACACTGAGGAGAAGCGTCTGACCACCATCTATCCACATTTTGAATAAGGAAAAGCATCCAAGAGTCCATTATGCCCTATTGTTCACTCTTTTATGTAAGTTTTATAGTGAGTAGTACTGTTGATATTTAAAAATGATTTTTACTAATATTTTTTTAAAAAGCTGATCATTATTATATAACTGTTATTGCCCATTTTTTTTTTCTTTAATGATAAATCTTAGAGTTGAGCAACAGGCCTTTCACTCCATATTATACTGTGTGTACAATTTATATGTGTTAAATAAAGGTTGGTTTGATTTTAATTCTGTTTTTGTGCATCAATGTAAACTGTTCAGAAATAGTTTTATTCATTATGATCAATCATTCAGTAATTATTTCTCATACTCACTTAATTCATTTCAGAGTCGTGGTGTCCTGAAACCAACCCCAGCAGCACTGGATGCAAGGCAGGAAATAGTCCTGGATGAAGCAGCAGTTCCTCACAAGGCCCACTCATACTCACTCACACACTCACACACACCATCAGTCATACTGGGTTCAGTTTGGAGTTGCCATTCAGCCTCAGTGATAAAATGCAGTTAAGAAAACAACCTTCTGAAAGTCACAGCAGTTCAGAGTTAGTGACATGAGGAGGCCATAAACTCAGAGTACTCACCGTAGATCGTAAGACCTGAATGCCAGTCAGGCTTTGGCACTTTACTTCTCATGAGACAGGAGAACACGTTGAACTCCTGCTTGATGGAGATGAAGCTGCTCACTCTGAGAAATCCCTCATTGTCCCGCTCTTCAGTGACACTGGATTCAGGTGTCACGTCCACTCCATTCATGTTCCTCCAGGTCACGTCTGGTGTGGTGCCCCATTTGTCAGCCTTGCACTCCAGTCTGGTCTGGTGGTCTTCTATAGAGTTGATGGAAATGGAGGGCTGATCACCCAAAACTATCAGGACAAAAGAAAGAGAACAATGAGAGGGGCACAGAGGAAGAGATAACGTGGCAGTCTGATGTGAAAGGATATAAGAATTAAACCGTTAGAAAGCACACTGTGTATATTAGTTACAGGAATCGCTACTTAAGGGAGGATCTGGAGATCAACAAAGTACATAAAGCAGAAAATCAGGAATAACTGGTTTATCATTTAATGTTTCTGGTCTAGTGAGCCAAAATGAATTTATCAGTAGGAGATGAAGACCAAACAGGGTCGAGGTGTTGCTTGTTATGATTGTAATCCTGACTTGCTTTTCTTTAAGCCTCTTAAGATGAGGCCCAGGGATCTTCACTCTCTTTATGGTGTCTCTGACTCACACACGTATTATTTTTATTATTTACTCCGAGTGTAACCACTTCAGACATCTTTCATTCGTAGACGTGTGGTAGTATTAACGCTGCTTTCTTCTACTGAAAATGTAACTGAAACAATAAAATACATTTGAGTGTTCAATCATCAACCACTTATGGTATAAAGTTGTGCTTATAGCTTGCACACAAACACCCCTTAAAGTCAAGACAGAATTAGAACTTGGCTATCTAATCCAGGACAATACTAACGTATGAAATATGTGCTCTGGCAAAACAGCGAGCCCACAAAGTGTGTGCAGATAAGTGTTAACCAGAAACTGACCTCTTCATGTCTGTCTCACAAGCACCAGAAATAAAGACAAAACAAATAAAACAACTGAAAGTACACTCCACATCTGAGATTGTCAGTAGGTACTTGATGGGTCACCGGGACACATTGTTGTCAGAGATCACCTCCCAGAAGGCATCACAATTCACATCATGAACACTCTCTCCATCATTTCTCTGAGATTATGGATTTGAATGAGTGATGGTTTGGTGTTTTAGGTTTTGATCTTTTGGTGATGACCCATAGTTTTCCACATCTTTAGTCAATTCTCGGTCTTTGTGTTTTGACTCCCGGTTATTCTTGGTTGAGCTCTATGGTTTTTAACAGTAATCCACAGTCCATTTAGAATCCTGTTTGTTCTTGTTTCTGTCTCAAAATACACACATATCTCCTGGTCTGCTAGTAATAACATAACTATTATTGGTGTCTCTCATTTTGTCAGCAGGCTGTTTGTTCAAAGAGAATGGCTGGAAGTTAAAAGGTGGGTAGAGAACATCGGTGCAGTGGTCCAGCTGAGACACTGGGAGGTCCCACATCTGTCATTCGGTGTTCAGCCAGTCTGTTACCAGTCCTTAAACATGTACAAATTAGTACCACCTGGATGAAGGTCTCTCTGGTCAATGTGGCACACTAATGTTAAACCAGCAATAAACTCTGAAACATCTCTTAATGACAGAGTAAACATTGTGTTTATTATAAAACAATTGGAATGTTTCAGAAGCTTTTTGAAAGTCAAACTCGATCATGACATATGCTTTGCTTTTATCAACTATTATAATTCTTCAAAAAAAATCTAAAAGATTGGTGTGGCAGGACCTTTCTCTTATAAACCCATGATGGCTCTTATGTAGTATTTTGTTTTTAGGTCCTTTCCTAATTTATTTCTTTTAAACATTTTACTGATCCTTTTTGAAGTTTGTTTTACACCATGCGTGTAGTTATTCCAATGAACATGTCTTATTGTCGAGCACATCGAGTGTCCCTATTTATCCCCCACTCCGCCGTGGCTGAATCTGATCACGCATACTCACAGGCACTTGATACACTTCACTACTGTACGCCATGTCCTTGGGCAACATCTGTAATTTTCATAGCAACTTTCCAGTCCTCAGGTTCTTCTCCTTTCTGAAGTGACTGCTCAGATAGGCCTAATAAGGTTCAGAGATGTCGTCTTTCATTTCTTTCAGTAAAATTAGTAAAATCCCATCATGTCCAAGGCTTTTATCAGTCTCAAACATATTGCGAACTTGATGCACATCTGACTTTTCTGTTTTAAAATCTATGAACTCAGTTTGCTTTTACTTCTAAATGATACATTTCATTTGTTTCTTCCTTTACAAATACTTGGGTGAAATATTTGTTCAGTTAATTTGTTATTTTCTTCTCATTTTCACTGATTTCTCCTTTGATGTTTCTAAGGTTTCCTAAATTCTCTTTAATCATCTTTTTGTTCAAGTTATGCTCAAAACAATTGCTTGCTCTTTGTTTGATTTCACTAGCAATTGTATTTTCAGGTTCTCTTTTTACCTTTTTTTTTTGGATTTCTTGCTGTATTGCCTGGTATGCCTCTAAGTTAGAATTATTTGGCTGCTCCTTAATTTTCTTGTCTAATGATCTTTTCAGTTGTACTTTTTTCATAATGTCCTTATTTATATATTTTGGCTGTTTTTTTTAGTTATTTTGCCTTATTGGTTTTTGTAGTAAGCGTATTTTGAGTGTGGATCAGAAGGTCGTTGAAGTGACACCACCTTTCATTTACAGTTCCTGAGTTTCTGTGTCCTTTTCTGTGTTTTCTAGACTCTTCCTCATCCCCATGAAGTCTGCTTTCATCAGATTATAAGCTTTTGTTTAGGTAAACATTTGTGTGTTTTTAAAAATGGTCTTTAATTTAGCCATGTTGTGATCACTGTTGCTTAAAGTTGAACTAACTGCTGTTTTTGATACTCTGACTTATTTGTTAAAAAAAAGAGATCTGGACAGGCGTCATCACATGTTGGGCTTTAAACAAACTGGGTGAGAATTCAGTCAGCTGCCATCACACCAATTCAGTTTCATCTTTCATATCTCCGAAAGGGGCTTCCAAATAAAAGTTTGGAAAGTTCAAGTCCCCCATGATCACTATGTCCTCATTATTCCACATACGTCTTATTTCATTAAATAATATGTTAGTGCCCAAAATTTGTGAATCTGGCAGCCTGTAACAAACTCAAATAACCAGGGGGCTCATGTATAAACAGTGCGTAAGCACAAAAATGTTGCGTACTCCCATTTCCACGCTCAAATTGCGATGTATAAAACCTAAACTTGGCATAAAGCCACGCACATTTCCACGGTAGCTCATACCCTGGCGTACGCAAGTTCTCCGCTCGGTTTTGCAGACGGGTGGCACCCAGCGTCAAAGCGGTGCTGCTGTTCCTGTTTGGTTACCCTTTCTTTTTTAGATGCACGTCCCTGACGTGGCTTTATAAATACACTGAAATTAACCACAAGTTGTTTATTAGTTTAATGCATCTGATTGTAATTAACCAGTAACAATATAATGGTCCACGGAATGGTCAAACTATACTAAATACCATAGCTGGTTTAGCGTTGTCAGTGTCAGTGCACCTTCTTCTTCTTCTTTCAGCTGCTGCCATTAGGGGTTGCCACAGCGGATCATCTTTTTCCATTTTACTCTCACTGCACCATTCAGAGTATTTATATCACTGTATCTGAGTGTGGAATCACAGCAGCTGATCGGAAAGAGAATTATCAGTATACAGCATCAAGCACACGCTGTCTCAGCCATGCTGTCCATTGAACTGCTCTCACAAGGCAAACGTTTCAAAGCCTTTCCTGTACGGACCTCGCGGTTCACAAACAGTTTCATCCCAAGAACTATAAATGCACGCAATCAGTCCATCAAGTGCTCCTTGTAGAACTGTTTGTACTTATAAGTACAATCACCTCACTGTAAACTTGCAATAGTTATAATATTGTACAACCTGAACCACTTTATAAAGCATGTATTTGATTTGATGATGATATAATTTTAGGATGAAATGCTGCAAAATATGTTTATTATATTATACAGATAAAACTTTAACTTCATTTAAATAATCTATATTGTTAATAATTAAACATGTGAGGACACGGTGTCGCAGCACTAGAGATGAGCTGGCGCACTGTTCAGTGATTGTTCCTGCCTCGCACTGTATTCTTGCTTGTGTTGGCCGAGCATTGGAAGGATAGATGGATAGAATAATTAAACACGTACTACGAAGATATTTTGATGTTCCTTAAAAGTTTTGAAGAATCGGCGTTCTAAGCTTACAGATGGCTTAATGTCTATTACAGAGCTGATTGTGTGGCGATTAGGTATTTGGAGAAAGAAAAGTAAGGACAAGAATTGGAGGTTAGTACGTTTGAAAGAGACAGTACTGCTACAATAAAGTATTTCATCAAAGGTTGCGCATGGCGCAGCAAGCATCTTGCGTGAGACATGAATAATCACTGCACCACCGTGTTCCCAAACATGTTCCGAAACATTGAATATGGCACTATTAAATATTAGAGCTTTAACTAACAAGATGTTTTTTATCATCGATCTTATTAGTGATAAAAAAATAGATTTTATTGCATTAAGTGAAACGTGGCTTAGCTCAGATGGCGCAGCTGTTTTAATCGAATCTGCGCCTCCGGATTACAGTTTTACTCGTGCTGATCGCCAAGGAAAGAGAGGTGGAGGACTAGCAAACATTTACTCAAGCAGGTTAAAATGTAAAAATATCAGTTTTGGTAAATTCAAGTCTTTTGAGTATCTCGCCATTATTATTCAGGGAGATTCTCACGTTCTAGTATTATCCATGTATAGACCTCCAAAATTCAACACGTCTTTCTTTGAGGAATTCTCTGACTTAATGTCAATCTTAATTACGAACTATGACACACTCTTAATAGTCGGCGACTTTAATTTTCATATAGATAATCAATGTGACCAAAAAGTAAAAGAATTTATGAACCTCCTGGACTCTTTTGATTTGAGACAGCTCGTTAATCCGCCTACACATAAAGCAGGTCATACGTTAGACTTAGTAATTACTAAAGGACTAAAAGTTGATATAAAGCAGGTCATTGATAAGGTCTATCAGACCATTTTCTTCTACTCTTTAATATAGAAATAATGATAGAAAACACTCATGAGAAGCATATTGTTAAAAAACGGTTCTTTGACTCATCAGCAGCTTTAAAACTTTCAAACATTCTAATCACTCAGTCCGTTTATAATGCCAACTATAATAGCGAGGAGAATGTAAATAGTAAGGTGGAAAGATTTAATACTAAAGTGAGAGCTGCTGTTGACTTAGTTGCACCTGAAAAGACAGTTAAAAAATCTTCTAGCATTGTTATACCTTGGAAGACCCAAAGAGTGTCTGATTTAAAGAGAACATGCCGTAGAGCTGAGCGTAAATGGAGGAAAACTAAACTAACTATTGACTATGAAATATTAAAAGTTAAAATAACAGAATACAATAACACAGTCCGTCTTGAGAGGCGCTGCTATTTCTCTAAGATTATAAATAACAATGCTAGTAATCCCAGAGTCTTATTTTCGACGATTGATCATCTGCTAAACCAGGTAACTCAAAGGAATGCCTCCTAAGTACTTCCAGTAAAACCTGTGAGGCTATCGCTGTATTTTTCAATCAAAAAATGAATGATATTAGAAATAACATAGTATATCTCCCCAACACTAAGGATCCTCCTAAACCCCAGTACTCCATAATAAACAAATTAAAGTCTTTCACTAGGATAGATTTACATGATTTACATAAAATAATTTCTCAAATGAAACCCTCCACCTGCGTCCTTGACCCAATACCAACAAATTTTTTCAAAGAAATATCGGGCGTGCTTATTGATAATGTTCTTGACATAGTAAATTCGTCATTAGATACGGGGGTCTTCCCAGACTGTCTTAAGACTGCGGTAGTTAAACCCCTACTTAAGAAAAATAATCTCGACCCCTCTGCTCTTGAAAATTATAGACCCATCTCTAACCTGCCTTTCTTAAGTAAAATTCTAGAGAAGGCAGTCATTATACAGTTAAATGAGCACCTCAATAAACATGCTATTCTTGATAAATTTCAGTCAGGTTTTAGAACAAATCACAGCACAGAAAATGCACTCGTTAAAGTAGTAAATGACTTGCGGGTAAATGCAGACAGAGGCCATTTATCTGTTCTCATCCTCTTAGATCTGAGTGCCGCATTTGACACCATTGATCATAATATTCTTAGAAATCGCCTTAGTCAATGGGTGGGCCTCTCTGGCAGTGTCTTAAATTGGTTTGAATCCTACCTGGCAGGGAGAAAATTCTTTGTTAGTTGTGGTAATTATAACTCAAAGACACATGATATTCTATATGGTGTTCCACAAGGCTCTATCCTGGGTCCGCTGCTCTTCTCAATCTACATGCTTCCATTAGGTCAGATTATCTCAGGGCACAACGTGAGCTACCACAGCTATGCTGATGACACACAGCTGTATTTATCAATAGCACCTGATGACCCCAAATCTCTTGATTCGCTAACACAATGTCTAACCTGTATCTCAGAATGGATGAATAGTAACTTTCTCAAATTAAATAAAGAAAAAAACGAAATCTTAGTGATTGGCAATAATGGATACAATGAGGCTATTAGAAATAAACTGGATGCATTAGGATTAAAAGTCAAATCGGAGGTAAAAAGCTTAGGGGTAACCGTTGATTGTAATCTGAATTTTAAATCGCATATTAATCAGATCACTAGGACAGCATTTTTTCACCTAAGAAACATAGCAAAAGTTAGACCTCTTATATCATCGAAAGATGCAGAGAAATTAGTTCATGCGTTTGTCTTTAGTCGGCTAGATTACTGTAACGCACTCCTCTCAGGACTACCCAAAAAAGACATCAATCGTTTGCAATTAGTGCAGAATGCAGCTGCTAGAATCCTTACCAGGAAAAGAAAATCCGAACACATTTCTCCAGTTTTGATGTCACTACACTGGTTACCTGTGTCATTCAGAATTGACTTTAAAATTCTGCTTATGGTTTATAAAGCCTTAAATAATCTCGCCTCGGCTTATATATCGGAATGTCTGACACCTTATATTCCAAATCGTAACCTCAGATCCTCAACTGAGTGTCTCCTTAGAATTCCAAGAGCAAAACTTAAAAGAAGTGGTGAGGCGGACGGCCTTCTGCTGTTATGCACCTAAAATCTGGAATAGCCTGCCAGTAGGAATTCGCCAGGCTAATACAGTGGAGCACTTTAAAAAACTACTGAAAACACATTACTTTAACATGGCCTTCTCATAACTTCACTGTAATTTAATCCTGATACTGTGTATATCTAATTCATTATAATAAATATTCATTCAAAATCTGTACTAACCCCTACTCTCTCTTCTGTTTCCTTTTCCGGTGTCCTGTTGGTGGTGGCCACCACCATCTACCCAAAGCACCATGATGTTCCAACAGTGATGGATGGATTAAAAGCCAGAAGTCTGTATGACCATCAGCATCAAGTGACTCCGTGAAAAACCCGAACTACAAAGAGGACTATTTCATTTATGTTAGGTAGAATGCCCAGAGGGGACTGGGTGGTCTCGTGGCCTGGAACCCCTACAGATTTTATTTTTTTCTCCAGCCTTCTGGAGTTTTTTTTTGTTTTTTCTGTCTACCCTGGCCATCGGACCTTACTCCTTTCTATGTTAACTAATGTTGTCTTATTTTAATTTCTTATCTTGTCTTTTATTTTTCTTCTCTTCATTATGTAAAGCACTTTGAGCTACTTTTTGTATGAAAATGTGCTATATAAATAAATGTTGTTGTTGTTGTTCCCATGTTTAATAACATGATTTAACTCCGATCATCATGAAAATATCAAGTATCCATCCATCCATCCATTTTCCAACCCGCTGAATCCGAACACAGGGTCATGGGGGTCTGCTGGTGCCAATCCCAGCCAACACAGGGCACAAGGCAGGAACCAATCCTGGGCAGGGTGCCAACCCACCGCAGGACACACACAAACACACCAAGCACACACTAGGGCCAATTTAGAATCGCCAATCCACCTAACCTGCATGTCTTTGGACTGTGGGAGGAAACCGGAGCGCCCGGAGGAAACCCACGCAGAGAGAACATGCAAACTCCACGCAGGGAGGACCTGGGAAGCGAACCCAGGTCCCCATGTCTCATAACTGCGAGGCAGCAGCGCTACCCACTGCGCCACCGTGCCACCCAATATCAAGTATACATCTCAGTATTTTAATTATTCAGAGAGCTGTAATATCACAAATGTAATGGATTCTGTGTCCTGTCGGAGGAAGACAAAGTCCGGAAGCACGTAGTGCAGGGGTACTCAAAGTTTTTGAATGCCGGTCCACATTCTGTTCGCCACCAACCATCGGGGTCCGCTATAGCCAGGTTTACCGTGTAGGTCTGTAGGAGGCTAGTAATAGATTCAACACAAATGATAAAATTTTTACAGAAGACCAAGACATACACAAAACATGGAAAACAATTCAAAAAAGTCACATGACTACTTGCAATTAACACACCAATTACAACAGTTGGTACGTAAATGATTGTCACTCAGTGTGAAGTGTGAAACTGTTGTTTTGATTTCATAATGGCAGCATAGTTCGGTGAGTAACCAGTCAGTGCAATTCTCATTGCATTCCTGAGGTTCTCATCGGTAATTACACTTTGATGTTTCGTCTTGATTGTGTTCATAGTGGAGAACGCACACTCACAACAATATATTGAACCTAACATAGTGAGCACGGAAATCGCCAGTTTCTTTGCAGCAGGATACTGTGAATCTGGAACAAACTTTGACCAAAAAATTGTTATGCCGACTTCATTTAATTTTGCTTTCAAAATGTGAGAAGCTTGCAAATCAGCTGCTTCCATTTGCAACAGTGACGGGTTTGAGTTCGGAAAAATTGAGGCAGCCACAGATGTCCATTCACCGTCAGGCTGGACAATGAAAGGATCAGCAACAAACAAAAACACAGGCTTCAGTTTTCTGAAATCCTTAAAACGTTCATCAAACTCGACCTTCAAATGATGTAGAAATGTGGAAATCAACTGAAAACATGCCTGTTGATCAGCTGTTATGCAGCTCTTCAGGTTTGGGAAATGCAGCATCTTGCCACCTTCCAAGTCATTGATGAAAATGCTCAGTTTTGTTTCAAAGGCACAACATTTTTCTTGCAATTCGACAACTGTTTTGTCTGCACCCTGCACCCATTAGCTTTCCAGTAGCAGCTCAGACAAAAAGTGAACAGAGTAACTGAAAACTTCATAGACCAAACGGCTTGTAAAAAAGACCAAAAAAATGCCAGTATACCAAACGCAAATTTTATATGCCAAACAGCTTTCAAAAATGCCAGATTTCAGTTATTTGGCATAAAAAATGCCAGTTGCCAACCCTGCTACAGAGTAAATAATAAACACACAATAATTTTGGTGCTTTTATATTCGGACTTTTGAATTACGCAGAAGACGTCTTGTGGACCGCGGTTCGCCGTTTGAGTACCCCTAACGTAGTGATTCACACACATAGAGCACATAGAAAATGAAATACAATACAAAGCATTTAATGTGCTACTTTAGTTACGATGGGATTTGAGAAACTAGTAAATTAAACGATTTTAAGATGAAGTTTATGATGTTCTACTTTAATGACAAAATAAACTACGTGATTAAAGTGGAAATTTCCAGATTGAAGTTGACATTTCGTGCTTTTTTCCCACTGTGTCCCTATTTTTTTTGTCTGTACACTAATAAGCTTTCATATGACACTCAGACGGTGGGCTACGACTCGCCTTTTCACAGTGAATTTGATATCTGACAACTTCTTTTTTATTTCGGGCACTGTGCGACTTTGTGAACTTGAGCTTTCGAGTTTCTCTGACACTCTGTGTCACTCGATCAACTTCCTTTTGTTGTTTATATCACTGTTTAAACCAACAAATAGTAAGTTTTTCTTTGCCTCCACTTGGTATTCGCTGAAATTCTTCTATTTTCCCCTGTGCTTTTGTCATTGTCTTTTCACAGAAGGCTGACCTTAAGGTTATTTATATTGATTTGCTTATTCAAAGAGGCGTAATTCTGGGAGGAGTTGGGGTGGGACAGCAGGCGCGTGCACGTGCTTTACTTTTCACGCTGACCGGGATTTATGTAGCAGAAGAACATGGAAGTTTGCGTACGCATAGATTTATGCATCTGGATTTTTCTGTGCATACGCACATTCCCGCTTTTGTGCTTACACCATGTTATAGTGTGAGTTCTACGCACAGTGTTATACATGAGGCCCCAGGTCTCTGCCTTTCTTCCTTATCAATTTAACCTCTAGTCATTCTGATGGGTTTCCTTCTTCCATCTTGAACTTATGGGCCTGAATGTTATTTTTCACATACAGCGCCACATCCCACTCCTTTTGTTACTTGTCAGTATCTCCTGAAGCATGAATAGTCACTGATGTCATATTCCTTTCAAGTCAAGACTTTGCTACCACTAGTTTGTGCATTTTCTTTCTTTGTGCATTAAGAATTGAAACATTTCAAATGAAGAAAGCTACTTCTTTATCTTTTAGTTGATTTTTCTTTAGGCTGGGTTGGTTGTTTTTTTTTTTTTTTTTTTGAATTTTCCACAAAAACATCAGGATTTATAAAAAGAAACTTGATAGGAGGAAATTTGTATACTTGTGGCAATCATGACCCATGAATATGCAACATTTCTGTGAAACTGGGAAATGACTACATCCTCAATCAAGTGGGGAAAATGCAGCTAAACCAGGAAAATGAAGGCTCATGCATATAATAAGTCATATAACAGCCATTTTTATAATGTGTGTTGATGCAACAAATACAGTATATTCAACCTCAAAAGTGATGAAAATTATGTGTTGACTGTATTTTAATTCCCATTAAAGGGGCCACTGCTAAATATTTGCACTGAAGAACTTTTTGGTTTTTTCGTCAGTTTATATCAGCTTCCTGTTGCCACTTCTCAAGGATTACAAAACCAGTACCATTGCTTATAATGAAGTAATGACACAGATGTGACTCACTCCCAGTAAATCACACACCCTAAAGCCTATTCATAGCCTAATGGCTCAACACAACATGACATGTTTGACACTGCTTGAGGCCTATGACAATGGTCAGATATGAAGGGAATGAGCTTTTATACACCAGCAGGATTTATTTGCCCTTGATGATAACTGCCTTATGAGCAGATTTAGGCTGCCAGTAGCCTTTCTCTAAAAATTTTGTGTTGAGATCGTCTTGGCATTAGAAAGACATACTGCCTGAAATCAGGCTACAGCTGTTCATATGCAGGTTTAACAATGGATGGCTTTCTGGCAATAGGCATCTAATAGAGGGAACTGGCTGACAAGTCAGGAATATTTCAGCCAAGCTTTGACTCCATTATGTCTGCTGTGCTGTAAGCTATACAATGACTGGCGAGGTCCTACATTCATTTACAGTATGTTGTGAGTGACCTGTGTCCAGTTTCCTAACGTAATATATCATATTGCAATAAGGACACCTAGTGAGAATGAAGGTGCTTTTGTTAACCATTTGTAATTTCATTCCATTAACATACAAGTCATTTGTGATGCCAGGATGAAACTGACTAAAGTCAGGAGTTCCCGGGCATAAGGCCCCATAATAAGGCATTCACTGCAGCAGTAATGTGTTGCCATTCAATATATCTGCCTTGTTGGTGACACCCGCACTTAGGCCACCGAATAAAGTTTCTTTGCAGTCCTGTAATTTGCAGACAAGAACTTCTACCTCACACTATTTGACGCATCATGGGGAAAGTCTGCTCTACCAATGAAAGTCTGCAGCATTATGATTGCATATGTTTGAGGCTGATTAGCATGGTCCATACTTGTATGGAAGTTTCAAGGTGACAACTGAGCACCACTTTTGTGGCATTTGAGTTGAGACACACAAACGTCAGTAAAATGTGGACAATAAGGTTTTGAAACATTAACTAAATACAATTTATTCTGGAAACAACATATGGAGCAACTCTTTTCATCACTGTTTCAGACCAGTCACAGGTATAGAGGTAGTCACTTGGTTTGATACTAATTGTACCTGAATTTCAACTTGCTCTACTGTAGCTGGCATTGCCCGTGTGGAGTTTCCACCAAACTTTTCCTTGCACGTCCAAAAGACATGCATATTTGTCTATCTACTAATTCAAAATTAATCCTAGCACGGATATTTGTGAGCATGATGCTCTGTCTAAGGCTGGTTCCTGCCTCACAGCCATTGTGGCTCAGAAAAACCCCTGCTCCCCACAACCCTATGTGGATAAGCTGCTTAGTAAATGGATGACTGTCCATTACATTAGAGAACAAATATGAAGCCTGTACCACATGATAGTCCAGGTAAGACTGAGGTGTGG
Source organism: Erpetoichthys calabaricus (assembly GCF_900747795.2). NCBI lineage: Eukaryota > Metazoa > Chordata > Cladistia > Polypteriformes > Polypteridae > Erpetoichthys > Erpetoichthys calabaricus. Next base: position 329,915,703 of record NC_041397.2, read on the forward strand.
CTCAAAACTTAGTGTAGTATAGGGGAGCATAGGATTATGGGGCATTGAGACTTCGTCCTGTTTGGTCATGATGGGTCACATTTGAAGAGAAGGAGCACCAATGAAGTAAATGAGCAGGATAGTCAAGGAGTTTAGGACGGACCAGGTTTAGGACTTCATATGAAGAGACAGGTAGACATTTAAATACAAATAGACAAGATCACCTGTAAAGTTCTAGTACACGGTTAAAAACCCCAAATAAATAAACATTAAAATTGTTTCTTAAATGCTAGAAGTATCAAAAACAAGGTAAGTGAGTTGGAGTTGTATGTAGAGGAGCATAATTATGATATTATAGCAATAACAGAAACCTGGCTAAATAACACAGATGGGGATGAATGTAACAGAGGGATACACATTTTAGGAAGGATAGACAGAACAGAAAAGAAGGTGGGCTTGCTGTTTATGTCAAACAGAATTTAAATGTAAGTCCTCTTCAGTTGGACGATGAGCCCCATCGTAGTGAGGACATGTGGCTTCGCCTGGAAAATATTAGGGAAAGAGGTCTTATTGTAGGAGTATGTTATAGACCCCTCCAATGCAATCGGTAATTTCATATTTTAAGTGATATGAAAAAGGCAAGTTTACAGGGGGATAATATAGCCATGGGGGTCTTAAACTATCTGAATATTAACTGGGCTAACATTTCAAATTGTGAAGCACAAGAGCAGGAGTTTTTAAACATAATCAGTGACTGTTTTGTAACACACTAATAAAGGGGGGAAGCCTGTCTAGATTTAGTATTTTGTAATAATCAGGACAGAATTGAGAGTGTGGAGGTAATTGGACCACTGGGGGAACGTGGCAACAATATAATACAGTTCTCAGTGTTTTGGAAGAGTGCAGATGCAAAGACAAACTGTTAAGGCTCCATTTTTTACATTTACATGTAATGAAGGAGAGGCACATCACAACATTTGGAATTACTAGGAATTTGAAACTGAAAAGGAAAAAAAAAAAAACAGACAAATAAAACATACAGTTGTGCTAATAAGTTTACATACCTGGCAGAATTTGTGAAATACAGGCTCCTCTGCAAACAAGTGGTGTTGCTGTTTCTAGATGCACAATAAGGAGGTGCTTGAACAAAAATGATCTACATTGTCGAGTTACACGAAAAAAGCCTTTACTGTGCCAACTTACAACAAACAGCCCACTTACAATACGCCAAACAGCATCTAGACAAGCCTCAAAAGTTCTGGAACAAAACACTTTTGGATTGATGAGAACAGAATTGAACTTTACGGTACAACTGTAAACACTATGTTTTGAGAAGATGCCACAAGGCTCATTATGAAAAAGTACACCATCCCTACTGTAAAGCATGGAGGTGCATCTCACCCACATTTCAGCTGAAGTGCATTGTGAGTTTTTCTTGGCATCTCGATAAATGATCCTGACAGATTTTTTTTATATTTTTATTTTATTAATTTTCATTGTAATCATTCCATACAAACAGATCAATTTATAACCCAACAAAATTGAAGACAAATCAAACCCCACCCCTGAGAAGGAGAGCTTAGCTAAAGGAAAACTGCTTAAGGCTTGGCAACATTAAACAAAAGAAAGGGAGAAGTAAATATATATGCAGGGCCGCTGCTGGCCAAATGGGTGCCCTAAGCAGAAATTTACTTTTGTGCCCCTCCCCAAATATTAGTTAGGTAGCCGTAACAGAGGTGAGGGCGCGCGCGTCATCACGTGTGCTTAGCCTACTCTACGTTCACCGTAAAATGCAATATATACGTTTACATTTTTGTTTATTTGTATATGTATATTATTAATATTAATTTATTATTATAATATATAAAAACGATTTTTTTGAGCAGCTGGGATGGTGCCCTCCTGGGAGTTGGTACCCTACGCAGACTGCGTACTCTGTGTATAGGGAGCGGCGGTACTGTATATATGTAAATAAGAGATGGAGAAGGGAGTTAAATGCGGTAATAGTTATTTCTCTTATTCTAAAATAATATTGATTAAATCCTGCCAGGTTTTGAAAAAATTTTGTACAGATCCTCTAACGGAGAATTAGATTTTTTCCAACTTCAAATAATATAAAACATCGGTTTCCCACTGACTTATAAGAGGAGAATTAGGATTCTTCCAATTTAACAGAATAAGTCTGCGTGCCAAAAGTGCAGTGAATGCAATCACCGTTTGCTTGTCCTTCTCCACTTCAAATCCATCTGGAAGAACACCAAACAGAGCTGTTAATGGGTTAGGAGGGATTGTGACCCCAAGGCTGTCTGAGAGGCACTTAAAAATTTTTGTCCAAAATGATGTTAGTTTGGTGCAGGCCCAAAACATGTGACCCAGTGAGGCAGGAGCTTGGTTGCAGCGCTCGCAGGTTGGATCTTGCCCTGGAAACATTTTGGACAGTTTTAAGAGAGACAGATGAGCTCGATATATAATTTTTAGGTGAATAATTCTATGCTTTGCGCATATGGAACTCGAGTGAATTCTCTGCTTTGCTACCTTCCACTCCTTTTCTGATATATTGATTAAGAGATCTTCTTCCCAATGTCCTCTTGGATCTTTGAAAGGTAGGGACTCTAATAGGATTTTATATATTGCGGAAATAGTGTTTATTTCCTCAAAATTGAGCAGTATATTTTCCAGCATTGTGGAGGGTGCAAGATGGGGGAAATCGGGCAATTTCTGTTTAACAAAATTTCTAATTTGAAGATAGTAAAAGAAATGTGTAGCTGGGAGGTTGAATTTTGAACGTAATTGTTCAAAAGATGTAAATATGTTGTCTATATAAAGATCTCTGAGCATTTTAATCCCAAAACTTTTCCAGGTATTAAAAACTGGATATACTTGCGAAGGTTGAAAGAGGTGGTTCTCTTGCAGAGGTGCAGCTGATAGGTACCGGCAGGCCAAGCGGAATGCGGCTTTGGTGGTTGCTGAGGCAAAAACTCGGGCGTGGGAGGAGTTTGGGGAGGCCATGGAGAACGACTTTCGGACGGCTTCGAGGAGATTCTGGTCCACCATCCGGCGTCTCAGGAAGGGGAAGCAGTGCAGTGTCAACACTGTATATGGTGGGGATGGTGCGCTGCTGACCTCGACTCGAGACGTTGTGGGTCGGTGGGGGGAATACTTCGAAGACCTCCTCAATCCCATTAACATGCCTTCCAATGAGGAAGCAGAGCCTGGGGACTCAGAGGTGGGCTCCCCCATCTCTGGGACTGAGGTCACCGAGGTGGTCAAAAAACTCCTTGGTGGCAGGGCCCCAGGGGTGGATGAGATACGCCCGGAGTTCCTCAAGGCTCTGGATGTTGTAGGACTGTCTTGGCTGACACGCCTCTGCAACATCGCATGGACATCAGGGACAGTGCCTCTGGATTGGCAGACCGGGGTGGTGGTCCCCCTCTTTAAGAAAGGGGATCGGAGGGTGTGTTCCAACTACAGAGGGATCACACTCCTCAGCCTCCCTGGAAAAGTCTATTCAGGGGTCCTGGAGAGGAGGGTTCGTCGGATAGTCGAGCCTCGGATTCAGGAGGAACAGTGTGGTTTTCGTCCTGGTCGCGGAACAGTGGACCAGCTCTATACCCTTAGCAGGGTCCTGGAGGGTGCATGGGAGTTTGCCCAACCAGTCTACATGTGTTTTGTGGACTTGGAAAAGGCATTCGACCGTGTCCCTCGGGGAATCCTGTGGGGGGTACTCTGAGAGTATGGGGTACCGGCCCCCCTGATAAGGGCTGTTCAGTCCCTGTACGATCGGTGCCAGAGCTTGGTCCGCATTGCCGGCAGTAAGTCGAACCCGTTTCCAGTGAGAGTTGGACTCCGCCAGGGCTGCCCTTTGTGACCGATTCTGTTCATAACTTTTATGGACAGAATTTCTAGGCGCAGCCAGGGCGTTGAGAGGGTCCGGTTTGGTGGGCTCAGGATTGGGTCACTGCTTTTTGCAGATGATGTTGTCCTGTTTGCTTCATCAGGCCGTGATCTTCAGCTCTCTCTGGATCGGTTCGCAGCCGAGTGTGAAGCGGCTGGGATGAGAATCAGCACCTCCAAATCCGAGACCATGGTCCTCAGCCGGAAAAGGGTGGAGTGCCCTCTCAGGGTTGGTAGCGAGATCCTGCCCCAAGTGGAGGAGTTCAAGTATCTCGGGGTCTTGTTCACGAGTGAGGGAAGAATGGAGCGTGAGATCGACAGGCGGATCGGTGCGGCATCCGCAGTAATGCGGGCGCTGCATCGGTCTGTCGTGGTGAAAAAGGAGCTGAGCCGCAAGGCGAAGCTCTCAATTTACCAGTCGATCTATGTTCCTACCCTCACCTATGGTCATGAGCTATGGGTAGTGACCGAAAGAACGAGATCGCGAATACAAGAGGCTGAAATGAGTTTCCTCCGCAGGGTGTCTGGGCTTTCCCTTAAAGATAGGGTGAGAAGCTCAGTCATCCGGGAGGGGCTCAGAGTAGAGCCGCTGCTCCTCCGCATCGAGAGGAGTCAGATGAGGTGGCTCGGGCATCTGATCAGGATGCCTCCTGGACGCCTCCCTGGTGAGGTGTTCCGGGCACGTCTAACCGGGAGGAGGCCCCGGGGAAGACCCAGGACACGCTGGAGGGACTATGTCTCTCGACTGGCCTGGGAACGCCTTGGGATTCTCCCGGAAGAGCTAGAAGAAGTGGCCGGTGTAAAAACATAAAATGATGTAATTAAACAAAATGGATGTGTGTAAGTACAGAAAATAGAACAGAATGATCAAACTTGTTTGTGTTTTGAGTACATGACAAAAAGCATGTATACTTTCTGGAAGTTTTCTTTCAATGATGTGTGTGACAAGAAAATATACCTTTAGGGTAAGGACTTTACAAATTGGAATAATACAAAATGAGTCAGGACGCTATTTTTATTGCTTACGTGGTCAACGATCAGGAGACTAGAAAGGTATAAAAGAGCAAGGACATCTGCGCTCGAGGCAGATGAAGTGCGGTGTCCTAGGACTGTGTTTCTCTGTCATTTTACCCTTGCCTGGTATGTATCAATAAAAGGTTTTTACTAATTTTAATTTTCTTCTCTGTCTTCAGTCACAAAAAGTGTCCACAGTTTTTGGCGCCCAACGTGGGGCAAGAGACGGCCGTTCGACTCCTCCAGCGAGACCATTTCAGTGATCCGTCTTACCAGCGGACTGCCGTCAACTTGAGCGCTCCGGCAGCAGAGCATGCAGCTCCGGCAAAAGTTAGGACTGCCCTGTCCTGAAAGAGTTCTTGCGTGAGGAGCCCCTGGTCTCCTCTTTGCTACATCCACGGTGACTGAACGGATTTCCAGACAGAGCTTGCACACTTCCAGGCTGGGGTAAGCACCGGGGAATTTCCGAACATTTTTTATTTTCTAAATTACGGGAGGGCGAGTTTCCTGTTGACCGTCTAGTCATACTCATATCTCAACGGGTTGCTTAAGGTGATGGAGACTTGACCCAAGCAGTTTGACGCATACGAAAGGTCTGACGAAAGGATACTGGCCTCACCCATATCCTAGACTCGGCTGGACGTATTGATGTAGTATTCTGCTGAACCGAATCGGACACGAAGTCACCTGAGCTGGAATCCGGGGATGTGAGCGGACAGGCTAACGGGACGAGTAACGGGGTGGTATATATATGTATGGAAACATAAACAGAAAAAGAGCACAGATTGCAGGATTGCTGTTAGGACGGAATAAATAAATCTACATACTAATAGCAACAATACCGTGTTCTCCTGGGAACTGGGACAGGACCGATAGTTAGGTGTCTCCCCTTGGGAAAAAAAGAAGGGAACAGTAAGGGAACAGTGAGTGGCACACTTAATACCTCGCTGATTCATACGTACAAGGGATTAGGCGAATCAGTATATAGTTGGAAAATTAAATACAGGACCCGGGAGGGCAAGGGGACATAATGGGAACTTATAACAGTAAGCCTGTTAATCGCCGCACAGGGGGATCAAAATCATTAATGCTGGAAGAATTATTTTCGGAGGATCAACAGACGCCCCGTAAAAATGGGTCTCCTAGGAAATTTATAGAAAAGAAGACAGGTTTAGATTTCAAGAAGGCATGTAAGAAATGGAATAGACAGAGTGGTGGGCGTTGGCCGATAGAGGGGACAGGAGATGTAAGTGAAATACAGGAAACTAGGAAGATCCTGTGTAGGAATAAGCAGGGTTGTTATAATAGTGGACCGTATCGAATGGATATGTTCGATAGATGGGAATTAGTAATAAAAGACAGAAATTTAGAAGCAGTACAGAAACAGAATGAATTGTTGCGGGCAAATGAGGGAAAGGCTAAAAAGGAGAAAGAGGAATTACTAATTACATTACAGAAAGTTCAGACAGGCACTGAACCACAGGCAGACGGGAGGAAAAGGAAGAATAATCCAAATAAAGACCCCCTTTATTCCTATTATTTTTTTCTCTCCTCAGTACCAACCTCAGGCACCTCCATTATCCCCTCCTCTATCCCCCATTCCGACTGCCCCCCCTGCACTACAACTAGCAGAAGTTTCCCCTGATGATCCCCCAGGCACAGATCACTATGACCCCTCTACCCATCGTGATGACCCACCCTGTACTAGACAAACCCCCGTCTCCAAATGCACTCGAAGTCAAACCTCCACTCACAAACCAGCTCCAACTTTTTTCTCTTCTGATCCTTCACCTTCACTTACTTGCCCTTTAATAGAAGTTCCCAATCCTCATTATAACCCTGCCCATCCAGCCGGACCCCAAAATCCCACAACAGTTATGATAAATCGGAACTGGGACATCCAAGAATTAAAAGATGTCGTAAATGCACTTCCAGATCCAAAGGAAGTAGGAGGACTAAAATTTGTTGAACAACTTGATCAGTTAGATAGCATGTATAAGCCTAACGCTGCTGAATGGACCCAGGTACTTCGTCGAAAGCTTGGGACCACATGGGCCACTGTTAGCAGGGGTGTCCGCAATGACGTTCCATGGGTATGGAACCCAGCTTTAACTCGAGGACAGGAGATAGGTGGAGAAGGCGAATTTAACCCACAATGGGAGGCGTTGAGACAAAATATTGCAGAAAAATATAAAAAAGGAACGGACTGGTCCCTTATTTCTGCTGCAAAACAAAAGAGAGACGAGACGGTTGATGAATGGGCACATAGGATTCAAGACCTTATGGCTAATCACTCGGGCTTGGAAAATGTTGATGACCGCACTCGAGCTGCAGTTCCACCTTTTGTTTCCGGTTTGCGCCTTGATATACAAAACAAGGTCCGCACTTCCTGTATTGAGTGGGAAAGTGCCACGTTTGATGAAGTCAAACGACATGCTGAACATGCCGAAAAACAAACTAAGCAGAAGGAATCGGACTCTCATGCCAAATTATTGGCAGCACAGATGAACTATTATACCAGGAATACTCCTGACCGAGGCTGAGGATATGGCCTTAGAGGAAGGGGACGAGGACGAGGAAGAGGACGAGGTGGTTTTAGAGCTCCTCCTGTTGACCACAATAAGAATCCTTTTATTCCCTCTCCCTTAAATTCCAATGCTAATTCCTACTCTTGCTACGCCTGTGGTGAAACTGGACATTTTCGTCGGGAGTGCCCTCACAGACAGCAACAGCCCCCACCTCCCCTTATTCCACCTGTTTTTTCTGACACCCCTGACCAACAATACTGGCCATAGGAAAACGCAGGGACCTCCAGCCACTCTTTTCAACTACCTTTGCTCACCCATAATTCAGAGACTGATCCTTTACTGACATTGTTCGTTGATGGCACTGAGACTATTTTCTTAATCGACACTGGTGCCACTCGATCTACCCTCTCGCTGGCAAAGGTCCCTGCCTCGAACGAGACTGTTACTGTGCTTACTGCTTCTGGACAACCTCACCTTCTTCAAGTATCAAAACCTCTTCAAGTCCAGTCACGTCCTGGCGGACATACCTTACTGCATCATTTTCTTTTGAATCAGCTCTGTCCAGTTAACCTTTTAGGAAGAGATCTCATGACAAAACTTTCTCTTTCTATTTCTATGACTGACAAAGGTTTTTTCTGTTCAACCCCCAAGTTGTTGTGTCAAATTACCCCTTACCCCAAACCCTCTTTTGCAGCATGGACTTTAGATATTTCCCCACACACCATTCTCCTCAAAGCCCTACACTCTTTATCCCCTTGTCTCTTTCCCAATTTACAGGCCCCTGACATTTTACACTGTACTGCCCAATACTTCCCTATAGAAGTAGACACCCCCTGGCTAGAATCTTTCCTTACTTCTGGTACTTGCCCCGAAACCCTTCACATCTCCTGTGTTTTTATTTCATCCACAAAGGCAGCTGCTTCTGTTCATCTTACATGCTCACAACATATATTTTATCTTGGCGGCTCAGTGCCTCATATTTCCTTAGCTAAATCACGCACTGTTAAATGGGGGGAAATAGGACCATGGGTAGAAAAATGCCTTGAAAGAACAGACTGGTTACAAGTTACTCCGGGTATTTTTGATACTCCTGACCGTTTAATAACTAAAGTGGTGTTTCAAACTGATTGTTTAGTACATCGCGCTTTGTGCCGTCCTTCCTCTTTTGCTTGTTCATTGCAAACCACTTTCCCTTCTTGGCTCTCTATGCTCCCTGATTCACTATGGTCCCAGGGAAAGAATGATTATGGAAGGATAGCCCATTGTGAGCCTCTGGTGATCCACCCGAAATCCTCCTTCCGCCCGCACCGTGCCCAATATCCTCTGTCTCCCGAAGCAGAGGCTGGCATCTCCGCCGTACATTCCGATCTCGTCAAACGCGGTACCGCCGTTGGACATGGACCGTCATGCCTCAGGGATACACTGAAGCCCCTTGTGTTTATGGACAAGCTCTTGCCCAAAATTTAGAAGGCTTTTGGCCGGAAAGAAGTAGTACATTGATACAGTATGTAGATGACATAATGATATGTAGCGCTACGGAAGAAGATTGTACAAAAGATACCCAGAAATTGTTGCTGTTTCTGGGGGACAATGGCCATAAAGTTTCTAAAGTTAAGCTGCAGCTAATCAAAACAACTGTAAAATATCTAGGTCATGACATTACGTATGGAACAAGAGCTCTCTCTAGCGATCGCATTACAGCCATCCAAAATCTTCCTAGACCGGTCACAAACCAATAGGTTATGTCTGTTTTAGGTATTCTGGGCTACTGCAGACAGTGGGTTCTAAATTTTACTGAAAGAGCACAGCCGTTGCAACAATTGGCTAATACTCCTGGCATCCCCCTTTCTGGCCAGGTCCAATGGAATGAACAGGCTGAGAAGGCTCTCTGTGACCTCAAAACTGCTCTTCTATCTGCGCCCGCGCTTGGTTTGCCTGATCATTCTCGTCCATTCACTTTGTTCGTGGACGAAAAGCAGGGATTTATGAATGCAGTACTGACGCAACAACATGGAGATAAACAAAGACCGGTGGCTTATTTTTCTAAAAAACTGGATCCAGTGGCCGCAGCACTTCCTCCGTGTCTTCGTGCTGTGGCTGCAACAACAGAAGCTGTATTAGCAAGCACGGATGTAGTTCTCATGAGCCCCCTAACAGTTAAAGTGCCTCACGCTGTACATTCTATCCTAGTACAAGCCAAAACTTCACATCTCACTACTGCTAGGGCAATACACTATCAGAATGTACTCTGTACTTTGTCAAATGTTACAATTGAAAGATGCTCCACTTTAAATCCAGCCACTCTTCTCCCAATTAACAACGAAGGAGAACCACATAATTGCCATGATGAAATAGCAAAGGTTATAAAACCTAGAGTAGATCTACAGGAAACACCTTTAGAAACTGGAGAAATGATTTTTGTGGATGGATGTTCCTTGCGATTGAAAAATGGAGCACCCTCAACCAGTTACGCAGTGGTCCAAGGGGACCGCCTGCTGGAAGCAAATGGAATTTCATCAAGCTTGAGTGCACAAGCAGCTGAACTCGTAGCACTCACTCGAGCATGTCAGCTGTCCGAAGGGAAGATCGTAACAATTTATACGGATTCCAGGTATGCTTTTGGAGTCTGCCATGATCATGGAGCACTATGGAAACTAAGGGGATTTAAGACCAGTACTGGCAAACCCATCCAACATCAGAAATTGATCGAATCCCTTTTAGAAGCTATAACCAAACCATCGAAGCTAGCGATTGTTAAATGTCAAGCTCACACAGGAAAACAGGATCCTGTTAGCAAAGGAAATGAATTAGCTGACCACTTTGCTAAAGAGGCTGCATATAATAACACACCAATTTCTTTATTCCAACAGAGAAATGACCAGGACCCTGATAATCAAATTATTTCTTTACAGAGTGCAGCCACGGATATCGAAAGGAGAAAATGGTCCAAAGAAGGGTCCCTCTCTGATGGAGTCTGGACTCATAAACACACTAACAAACCTTTTCTCCCAAAAGCCTCTTTCCCAGGAATGGCAAAAATCGCCCATGGCCTCGATCACGCAGGTAGAGATGCCATGGTTCGAGATGTTGAAAAACATTGGGAAGCTGTAGGTTTCTCTACATATGCAGAGCAATTTTGCAGACGCTGTGCAATATGTCAAAAGTTTAATGTGGGAAAAGGTACCCAGGTAAGTCCCGCCGTTACCCCTAATCCAATGGGTCCGTTTGAACACCTCCAAATGGATTTCATTGAACTAACCCCGTCTAAAGGGTACCGATATTGTCTTGTGATTGTCGATGTGTTCTCCCGATGGGTAGAGGCTTTCCCTTCAAAACACAACGATGCCAAAACAGTAGCTAAAGCACTAATTAAAGAGATTATTCCAAGATGGGGTATCCCTCAAAAGTTACAAACAGATAATGGCACTCATTTTGTGAACTCCGTTATAAATGAATTAACCACCTGGCTCCAAATTAATGTGCACCGTTATTGTAAATACCATCCCCAAAGCGGAGGCATCGTAGAACGATGCAATGGCACTTTAAAAGCTAAACTTGCAAAAATTTGTGAACAAACTAATTTATCATGGCCGGATGCACTACCCTTAGCTTTAATGGGACTAAGGGGACGGACACACCGACAACTGGGACTATCGCCGTTTGAGATTCTGACCGGACGTCCCATGCCCATTGGCATGGTTGTAGGAAATGTGAATTTGCATACTGTGGACAATGATCTTCTCTCTAGTCTTGCAGGTCTCCGAACCTCGTTGAAGGAAGTCCACCAGCAGGTTAATCAAGCCTGGAGGACCAGCCCCCTTTCCAAGGATTTACCAATTCCCTTGGGCACCTGGATCCTGGTTCGAGATACTCGGAGGAAACACTGGCATCAGCCTAGGTGGAGAGGACCATTCCAAATTCTTCTATCCACACCACATGCCGTGAAAGTTGAAGGACTGCCTGCCTGGATCCACGCATCGCATTGCAAGAAATGGCTATCTTAAAAATACTTTTTCTGTTGGCTGTTACCCGCACCCTCTCAGGCTACCCAGGGATGGGTGGTGATCTCTATCTAAGTACTTTACTGCCTCTATGGAAAGGGCATATATGCTACATGAGGAGCACATGTCTCGTATAGCTTCTTCCATTTTCTCCTCCCCATCCCCTTTTCCCTCCCCTTCATCAACCATTTCAATTTAATTATATATTGCCCACATCATTTTGTTCAAAAAGGGAGGAGTGTAAAAACATAAAATGATGTAATTAAACAAAATGGATGTGTGTAAGTACAGAAAATAGAACAGAATGATCAAACTTGTTTGTGTTTTGAGTACGTGACAAAAAGCATATATACTTTCTAGAAGTTTTCTTTCAATGATGTGTGTGACAAGAAAATATACCTTTAGGGTAAGGACTTTACAAATTGGAATAATACAAAATGAGTCAGGACGCTATTTTTATTGCTTACGTGGTCAACGATCAGGAGACTAGAAAGGTATAAAAGAGCAAGGACATCTGCGCTCGAGGCAGATGAAGTGCGGTGTCCTAGGACTGTGTTTCTCTGTCATTTTACCCTTGCCTGGTATGTATCAATAAAAGGTTTTTACTAATTTTAATTTTCTTCTCTGTCTTCAGTCACAAAAAGTGTCCACACCGGGGAGAGGGAAGTCTGGGCATCTCTGCTCAAGCTGCTGCCCCCGCGACCCGACCTCGGATAAGCGGGAGACAATGGATGGATGGATGGATGGATGGATTCTAAGTGAGTAAAGCACAATTGGGTTATTAGTATATTTACGATGACTTACATTTATTGGAGAGCAGAGCAGGGAGTATAAAGAAGTACTACAGGATTTTACTTCTATTGCGGACCAAGCCTGTGTATGTTCATTTATTTGTGTCCAGGTTTTTATGATCCTGACAGATTTGTGGCTGAAGCCTTGGTTGGTCTACCTGACTGTGGCTTGGTAACAATAGAAGTCCTAACTTTCCACTTTATTATCAGAGTCTGAACACTACTGACAGGCATTTTCAGATCTCTGGATATCTTTTTTATTTTCTTGTCCTGATTTATACAATTCAACAGCCTCTTATCACAGGTCCTTTGACAGTTTCGCTTGCCTGCCCGCCCGATGGCTCAGTATCCAGCAAAGTCAGAGCAGCTCTGCATTAGTTTAAACAGACTATTTATACACAGACACTGATTACAATCAAAGAGGTTACAGGTTTGGACACTCTCCTTTAATTACCCGTAATTTGAACTTGTGTTTGTCAATTTGTGTGTATCTTATCAGCCCCATATTCAAGGGTATGTAACCTTTTGATCAGGCCCATTTGGATGATTTCAGTTGTTATGATTTAAAAAAGGGCACACACAATATGTCATAATAAATTGCTTCAGCTAAGAACATTCCCTAATTAAAAGGAAAGCTTTCTGCATGATTATGTATATTTTCCAAACAATGGCTGATATTTCACAAATTATGCCTGGTTATGAGCACAACTATATAAGACTAATAACTCCAATGTGAATTTTAGGGTGTATGAGAACACGAGGACAGCCATTAAGAAGGATATTAGGGAGGCGAAAGACAATCCTAAGAGGTTCTTTCATTTTAGTAGTAAAAGAACAGTCAAGGAGGAGGTCAAGTGCATCAGGAATAGTAAAGTGGGATTAAAAGATAGTGAAATAGCGGATGCCCCTAAACTTACATTTTTCTGAGGTGTTTACAAGTGGATAACCTCCCAGAGGTAACAGGGACTACTAAGGAGGTACTGAGGGATTTGGAAATTGTAGAGGGAGAAGAGCTGCTCAGATTAAATAAGCTGAAATCAAACAAATCATCAGGACCAGATAATATTTACCCTCAAGTTCTTAAGGAGGCTAGCGAGTACAGATATAAACCCTTGACGCATATTTTTAGGATGTCACAACAGTGGAGAGATTGTGAAGGACTGGAAAATGGCAAATATCATCCCATTATATAAAAAGGGTGACTGAGCAGATCCAAGCAACTATAGGCCAGTAAGCTTAACATGCATCACAGGAAAATTAATGGATGGAATTACTAGAGGAGAAGTTTGGTAATTTTTCAAGTGAAAGTTATATCTTCATACTTACCGCACATATTAGTTTGTTACATAAAATTGTTTTCTAAAGTGAGGCATTTTTTATAAATTTTAACAATACTTTGTTTAAAAAGACAAAATTGCTTTAAGCAATGTATTTGTTTGGTTTTGTGCTGATCAGATTAACTATTTAAGTCTAAACTGCACTCATGACCCAAGTACAATGGCAGCTGTGATCAGACGAACAGGAAATGCATTCTTACCTCATGGATAACAGTTCCATAAATCAGTGACATGCCTCATAAAGATGGAAGGCAAGTTTTCTTAAATTGAAACTTTGCTTTTTTAAAGTGGACTGACAGTGCCAGTAACATGAGAGCTTCTGCTGTTAGCTTGATTCCTGCAGGCCGTGGAGGCAGCACATCTCTTTTTCACTAGAATTGTAATTTTTGCTTTTTTTCCATTTACAAGATGGAGTAGAGAGCTATAAGGGTATTTTAATGCGTTCACACTTGTGCTTTGGTGGCTTGCTTGTGCATGAGTTTGTCTGTAACAGCAGTCACAAGCTGGGTTATAATGAAACGGGGTAAAAAAAAAGAAGAAACAAATGGACTGCAGGTTAAATAAAAGCCAAGGAAGACTGAACATTAAATCGACTATTTGAGCTGAGCTACTTTCTGGTCGTTGAGTGTATAATTTGTCAACTGTTTTGTAATATATTTTTAAAACAAATGAAATGATAACACAATATAACACTTTCCACATTAAATTATTGATTTTTGAATGATACAATTCCAATCTGTGACTTGCATACTAGCAATAAATAGGCTTTCTTGGTGTGCACAGCTTAGAATTAAAATTTAGTACCAAAACCCTTTATCAAATCAAATTTACAAAACAGAAAAGGTACAACGGAAAAATGAGTTAATATGTCCATACAGCTTGTGTGTGCAATAAAAAAGCACAGGCAATGTGAGCCGACATCTCCATTCAGAATGTGACAAGATGGTGCCGACTGGTGTGGGTGGCCACCTACTCGTCTCTCTAGTCTATGTTTTAACTTCGTTTTTATGTTTTAGTTTATCCCAACAGCCACTGTCCTACGATCGTGAGTCTTTACTTAACATTTTTTCTTGCTTGCTTTCCTCTCAATTTTCACCTCCTGATGGGATGTTATGTGAACCTTCACCTTTGTTTTATTCATCTCCTGACTTCTTCACCTGGACGCCAGTGTTCACCTGTATCAGTGAGTTGAATGCCCTTCAGTGACGCAAACGCACCTGCCGCCGTTGTGGGAAAAGAGCCGGAATTGCTTTTAAACAACGCAGACTCAAGTCTCAGAGCTTGGATTCCCGATGCCTGCGAGTTGTCTATGAGCCGTCTTCTCCTGCACAGGACTCCATCCCTAGTCCATCGGCACTGGACACCGGATTTAAGTTCTCACACTCTTCCTCGGTGTGCTCTCAGGGAGCAAATGCTGCTAATCTTCACATGCTCTCCCATGCTCATCCCACAGCAAGCTCTTCTACTTCTATCAAGGCTGCTCTCTTGAACGTGAGATCAGTGTCTAATAAGACTTTTATTCTGCAAGACTTTATTAACTCAAATAATCTGGATAACTTCTTCATCACTGAGACCTGGATTGTAAATGGTGACTCTTCATGTTTTACTGATTTGGTACTATCAGGTTATTCACTTTTAAACTCTCCTTGTCTGACTCGTTGTGGTGGGGGCCATTGCCACTGTTTTTAAAAGTATGTACAGTAATCCCTCCTCCATCGCGGGGGTTGCGTTCCAGAGCCACCCGCGAAGTAGGAAAATCCGCGAAGTAGAAACCATATGTTTATATGGTTATTTTTATATTGTCATGCTTGGGTCACAGATTTGCGCAGAAACACAGGAGGTTGTAGAGAGACAGGAACGTTATTCAAACACTGCAAACAAACATTTGTCTCTTTTTCAAAAGTTTAAACTGTGCTCCATGACAAGACAGAGATGACAGTTCTGTCTCACAATTAAAAGAATGCAAACATATCTTCTTTTTCAAAGGAGTGCAAAGCAAGCAGTCAAAAAAAAAATCAATACGGCTTTTAAGTATGCGAAGCACCGCCGGTACAAAGCTGTTGAAGGCGGCAGCTCACACCCCCTCTGTCAGGAGCAGGTAGAGAGAGAGAGAGAGAGAGAGATAGCGAGAGACAGATAAAAAAAATCAATACGTGCCCTTTGAGCTTTTAAGTATGCGAAGCACCGTGCAGCATGTCCTTCAGGAAGCAGCTGCACACAGCCCCCCTGCTCACACCCCCCTACGTCAGCGCAAGAGAGAGAGAGAGAGAAAGTTAGCTGGATAGCTTTTCAGCCATCTGCCAATAGCGTCCCTTGTATGAAATCAACTGGGCAAACCAACTGAGGAAGCATGTACCAGAAATTAAAAGACCTATTGTCCGCAGAAACCCGCGAAGCAGCGAAAAATCCGCGATATATATTTAAATATGCTTACATATAAAATCCGCGATGGAGTGAAGCCGCGAAAGGCGAAGCGCGATATAGCGAGGGATCACTGTATTTGTGTCAGAGCCTTACAAGGGGTCCGTTTAGCAGCTTCGAACTGCAACTGTTCAGCTCCCCTTCTTTGTTGTTTGCTGTGGTTTATAAACCTCCTGTAATTAATGATACTTTCATCTCTGAATTCTCTGATCTCCTGGCTGATATCACCCTCTCTCATGACAAAGTATTTATTGTTGGTGATTTTAACATTCACGTTTGTTGTCAATCGAAACCTTTGGTTAATGACTTTTTATCACTATTGGACTCATTTGATTTTATCCAGCATATTAATATGCCAACTCACTCTCTCGGTCACACCCTCGATCTCGTTCTTACATGTGATATTTCAGTTAATAATATTGATTTATGCGATGTTTCTTTCACTGATCACTTTTCTTTAATGATGGATTTGAATATTACTGTTGATGTCCCGACTACCAGCTGTCCCCAACGCTGCTCTCGCTTTTTAAATTCTTCTATTATATCCATTTTAAAACCATTTTCTCTAGTCTTGATGTGCATGTCCAATATGATGGTATCGATGGTTCTGTCTTAAAATTTAATTCTTCTTGTAAAATGGTTTTAGACTCAATTGCTCCACTCAAGATACGCTGTAATAAGGGAAGACCTGCTCCCTGGCTAAATTAAACTACACGATCACTGTGCCGCGCCTGTCGAACTGCGGAACGGTGTTGGAAAACAGATGGACTGATTGTTTCTAAACAGATTTTTAGGACTTCTCTATTCAACGTCCAGGCTGCAGTTAAGAAAACTAAACAAGATTTCTTTGCTGATTTAGTATCCCGCCATTGTAAGAATCCTAGGGTCTTATTTAATTCAATTAATGCGGCCATTTACCCTCATTCTGTGATAGGATTAAATAGCACTGTTCATTCATGTGACCAGTTTCTTTCATTCTTTGTTAGCAAAATTGATACAATCCGCTGTGGCATTGTTCAAACTGACTATGAACTTACTACTGTTAATCATGACATTGTCTTAGAATCCTTTGATCTTGTCTCACTTTCAGAGTTAAAAAGAACTATTGACACCCTTAAACCAGCTCTCTGCCCTCTTGATGTTGTACCACCACGTCTCTTAGTGGAAGCCTTTGATGTTTTGGGTCCATCTTTACTCGCCATTATCAATGATTCTATTAGTGAGGGGGTTGTGCCCTCATTTTTTAAACATGCTGTGGTGCGTCCCTGTCTAAAAAAGGCAGAATTAGATCCTGGAGTTTTAGCCAATTTTTGCCCGATTTCCCAATTGCCATTTCTGGCTAAAATATTAGAAAGAATTATTTATAATCAATTAGTTGATCACCTTAACTCCAATAATTTATTTGAGATCTACCAATCTGGCTTTAGGCGTTATCATAGTGTTGAAACGGCCCTCCTGAAAGTATTCAATGACATCTCTATTATTACTGACTCAGGTGATGCAGCAGTCCTTGTCCTCCTTGACCTGTCTGCTGCCTTTGACACTATTGACCATGAGACATTGCTGATGCGGCTTGAACATCTTGTTGGGCTTAAAGGGGCTGCTCTTAACTGGTTCAGGTCATATTTAACTGGTAGACACTTTTCAGTGACTTTTAATTCCTCTTTTTCATCTACTGCTCCTCTTAAATATGGTGTTCCTCAGGGATCCATTTTGGGTCCTATTTTATTCTCTATATACCTTCACCTTATTGGAGCAATTTTTAGGAAATTTAACATTTCTTTTCACTGCTATGCTGATGATACTCAGGTTTATATTCCTGTCTGTAACTCTATAACAAATCAACTCCACAACTGTCTGTCTGAACTAAGATCCTGGATGGCTAATAATTTCCTTGATCTAAATCAAAATAAAATGGAGATGCTTATAGTGGGTCCATCTGTTAAAGCCCAAATTGGTCTTGGACTTCTCTGCTCTTTCTCTGTCTTTTCCAAACCTCAAGTTATCTCTGACAGTAACCTCTCTTTTGAGAAACAGACTAATTCTGTAGTCAAGAGTTGCTTTTTCTAGCTTCGTTTA
Source organism: Erpetoichthys calabaricus (assembly GCF_900747795.2). Lineage (NCBI taxonomy): Eukaryota > Metazoa > Chordata > Cladistia > Polypteriformes > Polypteridae > Erpetoichthys > Erpetoichthys calabaricus. Next base: position 329,933,747 of record NC_041397.2, read on the forward strand.
TTAGGTGAGATAAAGCCTTTTTTATCTTCTAGGGATCTTGAGAAAGCTACTCATGATTTTATCTTTTCTCGCCTCGATTACTGCAACTCGCTGTATTCTGGGATTAGCAAATCCCTGATGCGCAGGTTACAGTTGGTCCAGAATGCTGCTACTCGCTTTCTGGTTGGGGCAAGAAAGTATGAGTCTGTTTCTCCAATATTAGCTTCTTTACACTGGCTGCCTGTCAGTTTTCAAATTGATTTTAAAATCTTGCTGATAGTTTTTAAATCTTTACATGGGTTTGCTCCTGCCTATTTATCTGAACTGTGTGTTTTACATCAGCCATCCAGAGTGCTTAGATCTTCTGGTCAGTTGTCTCTTGTTGTCCCTCGTATCAAGTGTACAACTAAGGGGGACAGACAGGACTTTGGCAGCTGCTGCTCCTCACCTGTGGAACTCTTTACCTCATCACATAAAGGAGTCGTCTACAATTCAAAACAAGATTAAAAACTCATTTCTAGTCACTTGCATTCCGTGACCTTCAGTAATACTGATGGTTTCCTCATTGTGATTATGTAACATTACTTCTGTTTATTATTTATTTTATTTATGTTCATATATTTTATTTCTATTTATGTTATTTGTATGTTTTCTTTTTATTCTATTATTGTACAGCACTTTGGCCAGAGCATTCCGATGTTGTTTTAAATGTGCTATATAAATAAATTGATATTGACATTGACATTGAGAATCGGGGGTGAAACAAGACCAAAAGGCAGATTTCCTTATAGCCCCCATTATATTGAAAATCAAAATTCTGGTAGGTAGAATTAGAAAGGAAATGTTCACTGATGTGGTGTGTTGCATGTATGAAACAGTTCTATGGTTATCTGTTGTACTGCACATTGAATAAATACTTCAGTGTTACAGTACATTGTTACATTCTTGGACAGCTGTAAACTGCATGTATTTTTGTGAATGGTGCAGTAGTAAACTGGTCACAGCATGCACAGATTTGAACACAGCAGCCTTGCTGAGAAACAGAAATGGAGAACTGTAAGCAGCGACACAGTGGGACGGAAGCCACTATTTAAGAGAAATATTCTGGACTCTTCAGTCTTTGATCACTTCAGTCCAGTCTCCAAATTGCCTTGAAGACAGCACTGAGTGCCATCATGAACAATGCTGCACATTTTGTTTCTGACACACTAACAGTAAGGACTTTCAGGAAACAAATCATTCAACAACAACAATTTATTTCTTGTGTAGCATAAAATTACACAAGTAATGCCTCAATGGGCTTTAACAGGCCATGTTTTTGACAGCCCACCAGCCTTGACACCCTTAGAAGATGAAAAAAAACTCAACACCCTGTAGGGGAAAAAAATGGAAGAAATCCTGAGAACGACAATTCAGAGCTTCCAGGTAGGTTGGGCGTTAAATGGGTGTCAAAAAATGGGGTAAATACAATCACAAGTAATGTTCTTCATAGAGCTTGATGGCCACTCTATCATTACCACCTCAGAAATACAACACAACAGTACAAACTACAAAGCAAAATACAAGAATAGGTAACACCAGTCACTAAATACACAACTAGGACATATTCAGCCAGAAGTGTGTCAGGAAACACAACTGGAACTCCTTCATACCAACAGCATGCCTCTATAGCAGCTCTCAGGATTGGGGATGACAAATCAGAAGTTCCCCTCTTTTTAAATTTATTTTTTATTTTTAGTCATTCTGGTGAAGACCTGCAGCCTCTGGGGGTCTAGGACTGGACTTGAAAGTCTCTAATTGGCTTAGACAGTGACAATGTGGGGTCAAAGTGAACCCCTAAATCCTTTTCACAGGTTGTGTTGTAATTGATATTTTATTCATTTTTTTCTGAACATAATTTCTTTGAATATAAAATAATTTTTCCTTTGTGTTTTAAATCTCAAAGATTCCACATATATGGTGTTTTTCTTAAAGAATTCTATGTGGCGACTTTGTGTTTCTATCAGGCACATTCCAGGCGTGACAAGTGTGATAGTATGTAAGCTGGCATTGTGTGTAACTCATTGTCCAAGATTGTGGATGCTCCCTCTGATGTCTTCTGCTACTTATTTTGTAGTTTTTATTTTCTCAGCTCTAGTTTTGTTACTCTGAATTCTGGTTAAACTTTTGGTCTTGATGTCAGGTAGGCCTGATGTTCGGGTTTTGACCTCTGCTTTGTTTTTCAAGTCACATTTCATTTCCTTGTCCTTTCTCTCTTTATCCCCTGACTGTCATTTCCCACATTATGTCAGTACAGGTCTCTTCCTGTAGCTTACTGTCTCCAATCTTGTATTTATAATTGATGTTCCTTTTGTCCACATGTAGCACTTTGCACTTTCCTACATACATTTTACTTCTAAATTTCATTTTCCAAGTGTTTTCCCAGCTCTTTTAGTGTTGTTCACTAACTACACCAGAAAATTAATACTAATTTTAACACAGACCCTGAGGGACTTCAATGAAGACCCCATTCTCCGCTTATCTGCACTCTTTGTCTCTATGTAGCCAACTTGAATGCAGTTGTGTAGGTTACCTCTGATGTCTACAGTTTGTAGTTTTAGAATTAGAATCAGAATCTTTGAGACAGAATCAAAAATTAGTCTGCATCTGATTTAAAAACCACAAAATCTTCCAAGAGCCAGGGATCAAAACCACAATATCCAAGGGAGAACAAAAGAAACAAAATGAGAATCAAGAATTAGCCACAAACAATCAACAAAGTCAGAACTTCAGCTTCTCCTTAAATACTTCTTGGGCTGGCCAGTCCCCCACGTGCACCATTAGGTGGGCCTGCCTTGTGATAAAAGGTCTGTGATGAAGTGCAATTTTAAATAAATAATCGTAAGTCCAGGAGTGTGCTGACTCTGTAGAAGTGTAGCTCTAAGGTTGATTAGAGTATTTGTCTGATCACACATTCAAGTGTAAATGCGAGCGGGTCAGTCTATTGCTTTATTCACACCTTGGAGCGGGTGGAGGACAACATCTGCACCCAATCGGAGCAATAAAGGGAGCCTGCATGGCAGAGAGAGGAGACAGTTGACTGAGAAGAAAAAAAAGAGACAGTCTGGAGGATAGCTGATGAGGTGAATGAAGTAAGTAAACCAGATGGCAAACGCAGCATCAGCACATGAGAGAGGACGCAGAGTGACCAGTCCCCATGAGCAGAACAAAGTGAATGGCCCTCTGTGGGGTGTCCTTGTTGCAGTGTGGGAGTGAAGGGCAGTGAACAAATCTTCCAGGCATCCAGGTAGTGCTATGCTGGCATATGGGATGACAGAGGTCTGGGTCTGCGGCAGGCAGGTTGGGATTTAGGAAAGTGATGGGAGCTGTCGTCTTCTCTCCCAGTTAGAAGGATTGCTGGGATGAGCTGGGGAGATGTGTGGTGAAGGATATGCTAGGCTGGCATAGGAGGAACTCACGGCTGATATGGCTTTCCTTGGAAATAAGCGACTGTTTTATCTTAATTTTAAAATTCTTACTCTAGATTTTATGGATCATTTATTGATGCACATCATTTTTTGGACAGTTTGTTTGTTCCTTTAAATAAAAGCACCTAACATTTTGCACCAACCCCTTGCTGGCTGTGTGTGCCCTCATTCGCCCGGCTCACTCGAGTTTACAGCTATCGATGGTTTGAGTTCAGGAGGCTTCTGGAAATTAGCAGGGAGTGTGGCGCTACAGTAACCCAGACCATCACACACCTCTCTGGCTCCATTTAAGGGGGACAGGGTAGACAACAAAAACATTACGTACAAACACAAAATAATAAAGAGATTCATAATATTAAAAAAATGCAAAACAAAGAACAGAATTAAAACAGAACATGATTTTTGTTATGTTTAGGCCCAGAAAAACAAGCCAAACGTGTTGATTTCTTTCCAGCCAAAAATGTTTCTTATGCATAACAGAATTGTTTAAATACCAAAACATCAACATAACCACAGTAGGAAAGGCCTATTGAGTGTCCACTGCTTCATGATGGAGATTTAGTAAACGTCCTTCATGTGAAATGTTTTAAAACAGTCACCAATGCCTGAAAGCCCTCTTTAAGCAGATGCTGAAATGTTTTTGGTAATATGTTTTCTGTTACTCACGTATGATAGTAAAATGTCAGTGCTTACCTTACACAATCAATGCATCCCTTGTGTTATTGCGGGCTACCACAGCACAAGGCGTAGTGACTTCCACATATCCTTTGACATGAACTTTGTGAAGAGTGCTTAGGAGGCACACGTCTTCCTTGTCTTTTTACTTGATTGCAATCAACTACTGCAGCTTCATGTGTTTGCACAACCGGAGTTACCAGACATAGGTGATGTGTAGAAATGATCAATCATTATACAATAACCCTGGTCAAAACAAAGAGTCCACCAGTGACACCGCAAATGATGTAGCAACGCTATATTGACTGTACTTGCCATCTCACTTTGTTTTACTGTCCGTGTAAATGTTGTGGTGGGCCCTTCTGCTTATGTTCCGGGGGAGCAGCCATGGGCTCCTCAGTACCTACCCCGGGATGCTTGGTGGCAGCCTCCCTGGTTGATGATGGTGCCTCAGTTTCCCGCAGGGTTCCATGGGAGATGGAGTTCTCCACAACCCTGTGGGTTTCTGGGGTGGCCGCCAGGGGGCGCAGCATGGATCGCTGAGTCCAGCTGGTCTAATCTTCGGCCCCACCCAGAAGTGCAATTGGAAAAAGGTGAGCAAGCACCGGGAGCACTTCCAGGAGGGCCATAAAAGGAACCAGCAACCACCACTCAGGGCCAGAATCGGGAGGAAGAGGATGAGGTTTTCGCACTGGTCATAGTACAGAAACGGCACTAACACGGGTTGTAAATGACATTCTGATATCCTCTGATGAAGGATACTCAACTGTAATTATGTTGTTGGACTTAAGTGCAGCATTTGACACCATCGACCATTCTATTTTACTGCACAGGCTAGAAAATGATGTTGGGCTTACAGGCACCGTGCTCGCTTGGTTTAGTTCTTACTTATCAAATCGATTCCAATATGTACAGAAATGTGCTGACAGTACTCCATCATTATACACAGAAGTTCAATATGGTGTCCCGCAGGGCTCAGTACTGGGACCTTTACTGTTTTCACTGTACATGCTTCCACTGGGATCTATCATTAGGAAACATAATGTTAATTTTCACTCGTATGCAGATGACACCCAGTTATACCTTTCATTTAAATCAAATGAAGTTTCTCCAATGTTGTCTTTAATTAGTTGTGTTAGCGAATTAAAGGAGAGGATGAATGAGAACTACTTGTCTTTAAATACAGATAAAACAGAGATGTTAATTGTTGGAGGGAATGATGCTGATCACAATAATATTTTGTCATCATTTAACTCAATGGGAATCCCAGTCAATTTTACTGAATCAGCCCGCAATCTAGGAGTTATCTTTGACTCTAGCATGTCATTTAAAGCGCATATAACAAAGTTGTCCAAAACATGTTTCTTCCATCTTAAAAATGTTAGGAAATTAAGGCGCTTTTTAAATAAACAGGATTCTGAGAAATTAATTCATGCATTTATCTCTAGCAGGATTGACTACTGCAATGCGGTGTTCACTGGATGTTCAAACTGTTCTTTATACAGCCTCCAGTTAATCCAAAATGCGGCTGCGAGAATTATTACAAGAACAAGAAAATACGAACACATAACTCCAGTTCTTAAATCCTTACACTGGCTCCCGGTTAAGTTTAGGGCAGATTTCAAAATCCTTCTTTTAACATATAAATCATTAAATGGTCGAGGTCCGGCTTACTTGTCTGAACTTATCATGACTTACAAACCAGAGCGCACATTAAGATCTCAAGATGCCGGTCTGCTTATGATTCCAAGGATTAATAAAATAACAGTGGGGGGTCGAGCTTTTAGTTACAGGGCCCCTAAACTGTGGAATGGTCTGCCTGCTACTATAAGAGATGCCCCTTCGGTCTCAGCTTTTAAATCCCGGCTGAAGACTCACTACTTCAGTTTAGCATATCCTGACTAGAGCTGCTGATTAACTGTACAGACTGCATCTCTGTTGTTAGTCATTAGCACTTAAACATAAGTAACATGACAGTTATAATTGTATACTAACCCTCACTTATTCTGTTTTTCTTCTCGGTACTCAAATGTGGCACTTGGTGCCATGGCCCACCTGCCAAGTTGTTTTGCCTGCCTAAGGAAAAGTCATCCCAGATGGAGGATCGCAGGAATCGTGGGAAAAAGGGGTCCTTTCATCGGATTGGCTGGCCCAGCACTGTTTCAGCTGTGGAATGGCCAAATGGGGGAGGCAGCTTGAAGGATGAGGTCTCCAGGACTCTATACAAATACAAATCTTATTATGGGATATATCATTTACTGTTAAATTCTACTCTGTACTTCTAAAATTTATATATTTTTTTTTTTATTTCTTACTATATTGAGAAATTGTTCTGTGTACTGTACTGTATTGTATTGTATTGACCCCCTTCTTTTGACACCCACTGCACGCCCAATCTACCTGGAAAGGGGTCTCTCTTTGAACTGCCTTTCCCAAGGTTTCTTCCATTTTTCCCTACTAGGTTTTTTTGGGAGTTTTTCCTTGTCTTCTTAGAGAGTCAAGGCTGGGGGGCTGTCAAGAGGCAGGGCCTGTTAAAGCCCATTGCGGCACTTCCTGTGTGATTTTGGGCTATACAAAAATAAACTGTATTGTATTGTATTGTTGCCTGGAAGGAGTGGTGGTGGTGCCAGAGGAAGAGTGTGGTCTGTGACTTAAGTGGTTTGGGACTATGTTGTGCCTGCAGGGTTCATGGGGAAGACATGCCCTCCAGCTGAAGAAGAAAAATAAAGGTTTTGAGTTCCTTTTATACATGCCTCTGTGTGAGTCTGTGCCAGGTCGGATGTTATATATTGTCAATACCACAATGTCTAATTACCAATTCACATCATCAGCACTATCCCTTGATTCAACCTGTAGTTCAAGTTCAGTTTGTTATAAAGCTGGTTTTATGCCTTTTCATTTATATTGTGTCTTTATTTGAAATCTGTGCCCTGCTCATGAAAATTGATGGGTTAGCATCAGGTTAATATAACATGGAAGGGTGCACAGAAATATTCATTACTTCTTGTAGCGTGATGTTATTTTTATCTGCTACAAGGCAGCAGAACACTGTCCTGACAGTTATTTAGGCTTAATACTGTAAAGTGGATTATTTTAACATCACTCCAAGTCTGAATCAGGCTTAACCATATTTACATAGAATTCTGACACCAAGGATTTTAAGCTAAGGTAACAACACTGGCTAAAATATTAATCCATGAAGAAATTTGACAATAGGCTAGAGAGCCATCGAGACATAAAAACAATTATGTGACTGCATCTGTGAATTATCAATGTGTCAGGAATAGCAAAAACATAAATGTTTAATGACTTCTGATGCCCATTAGAGGGGACTCAGGGTAACAAGAGAAAAAACGAAAATCACCTTCGACATTCAGAGTTATGCGTCCATCCTCATTGAATAGTCCAGAGTCCACAAAACATCTGTAGAGGCCGCCATCAGAAACACGGACATCCTGGAGTCTCAGAGACACGTTTCCATTCTGGAGCTCTTCTAGGAACAGTGCTGTCCTTCCCTTATAGGCCTGAATCTGATGCTCAGTTCTGATATAGAGCTTCTGGTATAAAAATACAGGAGAAAAGAAATCATCACGAATCCACCTCACTTCAAACCTCTGAGCACTGATAGCTGGTGTGAGTGAGGCGGGTAGGATGACATCGTCACCAGCAAAAGCATGAACAGCTGAGGAAGGTGCAACGACTTGAAAAATCTCTGAAAAGAAAACACAAAATGATGCAGTGAGTGTTAAGACGTCATCTAAGTCAATAAAGACAAATCAAGTGTTTGTGTGAGATGAAGACCAAACACTGGGCTCAGTCTGCTTCAGTCCCAAACAAATGAGAAGTTCATTTGTAGTTTTTGATTTTTTACTCAACTGACAATTCTCAACTTCATTCTTTACATTAAGTTGTCTGACACTTAGATCTGACACAAGCACCTCTGTCAGAATTCATTGCTGTGCTGTGAACATTCACTTTTACACATTAATAAATTCATATTTCAACAATCTCACATAACTGTTTCAAGTCCCTTCCTAGATGTTTATTAACATAAGTCCCAGACAGAACTTTATTTATCATTTTTTTATATTACCATATCCTTGAACCCAGAAGGTTTCTTAATGACTCGTCCACTTCTAGTAGTTAGCTGTTTTTCTAACAGTTTCTTCAGTGGCTAAATCAGACACAGTCACTAGCAGTGATGGTTGTTCACGTTGCTTTGCTATTTCTATTTCAACTGGAATATTTTGTGTTTTTTTTCCTGTTTGTCCATTTTCAGTCCCAGCAACAACAAAATTCAGCAGATAACGAAGCGTGTCTTAGATGCTTGACATTTTTACTGAGTCTCAACCCATCATCAACATTTACCAATTCAACTGAGTTGTCTGAGCTTTTGCTAAGCAGGACATACAGTATTTGATGTTTCTGAATATTGTATCCAACTTTCCCTGCTGTATATTTCCATCCATCCATTATCCAACCTGCTATATCCTAGCTCTATATTTGCAATATGCAAATGTTCTTTTGCTCTGTTTGTTTTGTCTGCATAGTCTTATTTACTCCATATATTTTTGATGATATCTCCTAAACTCTAGTGTATTCTTTTTCTGTTTTAGTTCAGTACCTAGAAGGTTTGTTCTAATTGTTCTGGAAAACATAAGGAATGCTGGTGTTTACCCTGAAGCAGGATGAGGAGTCTAACAAAATGGCATCAATATTTTTGGAAGCTCTTCCTTCCACATCTTTCCTTTATTTTTGCATGCTTGGAATGCTTTCTTAAGATATCTGTGAAAACTCTATTTTTTCATTGCTTTTTGGATAATATGGTGACACTTGAATGTGTCTGATACCTCCACTTTTCAGAAAAACATCCAAAGATGGGCCAACAAATTGCCTGCCATTTTCTGTAGCAATTTCCAAATGATATCCAGAATAAGCAAAAACGTTCATTAGCTCAGCTGTTACTGTGTGTGATGAAATGTCTGAAATGCTTTTGGAAATGTGTAATAATCACAGTTAATACATATTTATCTTGAACTGGTCCAACTATATCCATTCCCAGCTTAGTTCACAGGGTAACTCGAGAGGTTGTAATGGCTGATCTTCAGTACGAGGCTGGTTCATAACGCACACTGTGCAATTTCTAATCATTCTTATCACATCCATGTGAGGCCAGTAAAATTGACCTTTTAGATACTGTTTGGTACTAAATACCACTTGGTGTGTTTCATGAGCAATTCTCAGATATTTGCTCACCAGAGAGGCAGGAAATACTATTTTACTTCCACGCAGAACTAATCCCTCAGACTGTATGTTGAAAGTTCAGTGGCATATCTTAAGTAAGGTGATAACTTCACAGGGATAGGATTCGGCCATTAGTCCATTTCAATTGCCTGTCTCATTGCTGTATCTAGTACTTGTACGGTCAGAACTTACTGAATATGACTCTCAACATACTCTTCTGATTCAGTCTTTGCCAATGAAAGTCTGGATAATCAATCTGCTAGATTTTAGTTGCCTATTACACGTTCTGTTTTACAGTCATGAGGTTGTAACGTCCATCCTCAACATTGTTTATGGGATGGCATCAGTGTAGCTTTCTCAGGATTGAGCACGTAGATTAATGGTTTGTGATCCATATATAATGTTATAAGCCCCGATACAGCCCAAAGCTGCACTTTCAATTAGGGAGGAATGCCTTTCTGTGACTGTTAATGTACGACTGGCATATGCTGTTAGTGTCAATTGTCCATTTTTCTCCTATTAAACAAAATGGCTTCAAGTCGAACTGGGCTTGCATCACTTATTACCACAGTTGGAACATTTAGTTGAAAATAAGCAAGGCATGGTTTGCTTATTATGACAACCTTTAAGTCTCTGAAAGACTTTTTAGTCTCCCATTCCATACCTTTTCTTATGAGTTATCTGAGTGTTATCTTGAAATGTCTGCATAGTTTGATATAAACGTCATAAGATATCCACATGTGCCCAGAAATGATCTGAGCTGCCTTACTGTACATTTTGTGGTCTGTGTGCTTCACACACAATCTTTAGTTTCTGAAAACTGGGCTTAATTCCTTCAGATGTGATCAAGTGAACTAGGACTTCTACTTGTTGTAGGCCAAAGATGCATGTTTGTCCATTTAATTGGTTTCCTCTTTTTTTAAATCTTTTAAACACCTTTCTAAATCTCTTTTCCAGTTTTCTTTTTCTGCAAAAAACACAACATCATCCATATACCTATTGACTACAGACCTCTGAGAGGCTGGTCCTGGACCACATGAGTCCTCCAGTGGTTGACCATCTGGACCCACTGCAGTTTGTCTATCGGACTTTGGAGTGGAGGATGTTATCTATCTACTCAACAAGGCTTATTCTCACCTGGCAGCACTGTGATGATTTGTGATGATTCTGTGTTTTGATTTCTCCAGAACCTTCAATACCATCCAGCCATCCCTGTTAACACTAGAATCCCTAAAGCCTATGAGAAAACTTGTAATGCCACCTTAAATCCCTTCGCACCTCTCCATTAGGGTCTTTTGTTTTGTAAATTAGTCGATCACCACAAGCAGCAAGCAGCCTTGTGTCCCATTCCCACCACCGATGCAGCTCAACTTGGGGAAAAAAGCTCTCTCAGCTCAAGTTTTGTTTATCTGCATGTGAGGTGCCTGGAGTTGTAAAGGGTAAGTAATATATCATTATTTGGAACACATGCATTTCATGAGTGTTTCGTGTCTACAAAGATCTGGGTAAGTGTAGGATGAAAGGAAATAAATGCGAGAAATGCTGAACACATACCTAAAACACAAACTTTTTCCATGTTATACTAATAGTGACTTTAGTCCAAATATCAAATAAACATGTGCGCTTTTATTCAAGAATATAACGAAAGAAAACATAAATCATTTGATTTACATGTTACTGGCATTGACTTAAAAACCCAAGCTCAAATGTCAGTTGACAAGGATCTGATACATGTTCTTGAGTGGTGTACAGGTAAGAATCGCTGACTTATAACCTGAAAGCCCCAGGTTCGAGACCGGGCACTCCAAGTTTTGAGTAGTGAGCTGCTATTATTATTATTACTATAATATAAGAAAAATATACATTTGATTTCAATCTGTAACACCCGGTATAAATTTTGGCTACTTGTAAAAATTAGCACTTGTTTTTTTATTATTTAGTTTTATTCTCTCAGTGTTGTTCACGTGGTACAACAAACTTGCCTCTCCCTCTCTGAGTTCATGACGTTCATCTCCATTCTTTTCACAAGAGCAGTGATGACCACAGTTGGTGCTGTGGCTGTTTCCTGCTCAGAACTAATTTGTTGCACCGGCAATCAAAGATGCGATGTCCCGTGACCGCTATCAGACTGGACAAAGGCAGGACCGTAACAACAGATAGCTTCTTCACAGCGCTTTCACTGCCTAATAGGCTGCTGCACCGCAACATAAATCTGCATGGCACCATAAGTAAAATGGGACTTCCACATGCAGCTAAAGTCACTTCAGTACACGAGCAATTTGCCACGCTAGTGTTTAGGTCTGGCAGCGCCATGCTGATGGTTTATATGCCCAGAAAGAAGAAGCTTTTGCTTTCAGTCCATAACAGCCGGTGTAAAGTTTTGCTACCTGTAAAAGATATCGCTGAAGGGACATAAGCAGACACACAGATGCTGGTGAGTCATGTCTTTTTGGTATCTTGTTGTCACTTGAATTTTTTGTTATTCAGTTTCATTCTTGAATAAAAGCACACTTGTTTCATTATATCTTTATATTCTTCTTCTTTTGGCTGCTCCAGTTAGGGGTTGCCACAGCGAACCATCTTTTTCCATATCTTTCTGTCCTCTGCATCTTGGTCTGTTACACCCATCACCTGCATGTCCTCTCTCACCACATCCATAAACCTTCTCTTAGGCCTTCCTCTTTTCCTCTTCCCTGGCAGCTCTATCCTTAGCAATCTTCTCCCAATATACTCAGCATCTCTCTTCTGCGACATGTCCAAATCAACGCAATCTCGCCTCTCTGACTTTGCCTCCCAACCGTCCAACTTGAGCTGACCCACTAATGTCCTCGTTTCTAATCCTACCCATCCTCATCACACCCAATGCAAACCTTAGCATCTTTGACTTTGCCACCTCCAGCTCTGTCTCCTGCTTTCTGGTCAGTGCCACCATCTCCAGCCCATATAACATAGCTGGTCTCACTACTGTCCTGTAGACCTTCCCTTTCACTCTTGCTGATACCCGTCTGTCACAAATTACTCCTGACACTCTTCTCCACCCATTCCACCCTGCCAGCACTCTCTTTTTCACCTCTCTTCCACACTCCCCATTACTCTGTACTGTTGATCCCAAGTATTTAAACTCATCCACTTTCGCCAACTCTACTCCCTGCACCCTCACCATTCCACTGACCTCACTCTCATTCACACACATGTATTCTGTTGTGGTGGTCCTACTGACCTTCATTCCTCTCCTCTCTAGAGCATATCTCCACCTCTCCAGGGTCTCATCTTCCTGCTCCCTACTATTGCTACAGATCACAATGTCATCAGCAAACATCATAGTCCATGGGGACTCCTGTCTAATCTCATCTGTCAACCTGTCCATCACCATTGCAAATAAGAAAGGATTCAGAACCGATCCCTGATGTAATCCCACCTCTAACTTGAATGCATCCGTCACTCCTACCACAGACCTCACCACGGTCACACTTCCATCGTACATAATCCTGTACAACTCTTATGTACTTCTCTGCCACTCCTGACTTCCTCATACAATACCACAGCTCCTCTCGAGGCACCCTGTCATATGCTTTCTCCAGGTTCACAAAGACGCAATGTAACTCCTTCTGGTCTTCTCTAAACTTCTCCATCAACACCCTCAGAGCAAACATTGCATCTGTGGTGCTCTTTCTTGGCATGAAACCATACTGCTGCTCACTAATCATCACCTCACTTCTTAACTGAGCTTCCACTACTCTTTCCCATAACTTAATGTTGTGGCTCATCAATTTTATTTCCCTGTAGTTACTACAGTCCTGCACATCCCCCTTATTCTTAAATATTGGCACCAGTACACTCTTCTCCACTCCTCATCATCCTCTCACTTTCCAAGATTCCATTAAACAATCTGGTTAAAAACTCCACTGCCATCTCTCCTAGACACCTCCATGCTTCCACAGGTATGTCATCTGGACCAACGGCCTTTCCATCCTTCATCCTCTTCATAGCTGTCCTTACTTCCTCTTTGCTAATCCATTGCACTTCCTGATTCACTATCTCCACGTCATCCAACCTCTTCTCTCTCTCGTTCTCTTCATTCATCAGCCTCTCAAAGTACTCTTTCCATCTGCTCAACACACTCTCCTTGCTTGTAAGTATGTTTCCATCTTTATCCTTTATCACCCTAACCTGCTGCACATCTTTCCCAGCTTGGTCCCTCTCTGTAGCCCACCAGTCCTTTTCTTCCTCCTTATTGTCCAACTTCTCAGACAACTCATCACACGCCTTTTCTTTAGCCTTCGCCACCTCTCTCTCTCTCTTCACCTTGCGCCTTATCTCAACAACAACAACCTTAATTTATATAGCACATTTTCATACAAATAAAGTAGCTCAAAGTGCCATACATGATGAAGAAAGAGAAAAAAAAGATAAAGTAAGAATTAAAATAAGAGAACACTGATTAACATAGAATAAAAGTAAGGTCCGATGGTCAGGGAGGACAGAAAAAAACAAAAAAAAAAACTCCAGATGGCTGGAGAAAAAATAAAATCTGCAGGTGTTCCAGGGTTGAGACCACCCAGTCCCCTCTGGACATTCTACCTAACAAATGATCAGTCCTCATTGTATTCAGGGTTCTCATGGAAGAACTTGATGATGACGGTCATGTGGACTTCTGGCCTTTAATCCATCAATGTAGGGACATCATGGTGCTTTGATTAGGTGGTGGTGGCATCAGGATTAAACTAAAATGAAGTTATGGGAAAGCTATGTTAACACTAAAATTACCAGAGTCTATGAAAAAACTCTTAGATCCAGCCCACCTTAAATCCGTTCTCACCTCTCCGCCAGCATCTTTTGTCTTCTAAATGTGCTGATTAAGACGAGTAGCAAGTAGCCTGCTATTCCATCCCACACAGTCACAGAACGTTCACTATTTTTCCCAGCTCATGCCTTGTTTGATTATCTGGGAGTGACTGAACTGCTGGAGTATTAGAGTGGAAATAATAGATTGTTATTTGGAACACATGCATTTCATGTGTGTTCCGTTTCTACAGTAATCTGTGTAAACACATTGTTAAAACAGGAACTTTTTCATATTTTAGTAATAAATGTTACAAAATGTAGGCATAAACTATAGAATGTGTGAAGGCTGATTTACATAAGATCAAATAAACACTTTCACAAAAGGTTCAAGAACAATACAATAGCTTCCGTGGTGTAGTGCTAAGATTTGCTGTCTCAGAGCGCAGCAGGCTTGCTGTTCCACACAAACCTGAGTTCAATTCCCTGCTGGGGAGAGTGTGTTATTTTTTTTCTTTTTAACCTTCACCGCTCTGCCTGCCTGCCTGCAAGCGTCTGCTTTCTGCATGCTGGGGCGTTTTTCTTTTTTTTTTTTTCTTAAGTAAATCGTTAAGTTTAAAATGTCGATCTTGGTTATTTCTGTTGATTAATTCATGCTTTCATTCATTATAGCTAATGCTGTTATCAAGTGGTTGCTATTTTTGCCCGTTGTATACAATCTATCTAGCATCTTTATCTCCACTCTCACTGCCCACTTGCCTGTGTGCAGCGTGTGTCGATTGATATATGATTTAATGTACTTCTTTTTGACAGTTCTCCGAGTTGTAAAATACATATACATTATATATAAAACGAAACTACTACATAGCTAATACTGTTATGTATCTGTCCAGTGCCTTCTCTGTCTACCTATTATATAAGTGTCTTCCCTATCTATCCATTTATCTAGTGCCTTTCACATGTGAATGTACTCTCACTGCCTGCTTGCCTTTCTGCAGCACCTGTCATATAGTGCCTTTCAAATCTATCTATCTATCTATCTATCTATCTATCTATCTATCTATCTATCTATCTATCTATCTATCTATCTATCTATCTATCTATCTATCTATCTATCTATCTATCTATCTGTGTCTGACAGAACTTAAAAATAAGAACTGTTATAAAGACAGTTGTTCATGTTAATTGCAGTCTCAATTGTTAAAAAAATATTTTAAAAAGAGCATCCCACATGAAAATATCTCATTAACTAACAGTGCATACCAATTTATAATTTTTATGTCCGTTTGAGGTTCCCAGCAGAGAATTGAACTCAGGTTTGTGAGGAACAGCAAGCCTGCTGCGCTCTGAGACAGCAAATCTTAGCAATATGCCATGAAAGCTGTTGCATTGTTTTTGAATCTTTTGTGAAAATGTTTATTTGATCTTTGGAAATCAGGCTTCACACGTTCTATTGTTTATGCCTACATTTTGTAACATTTATTACTAAAATATGAAAAAATTTCTGTTTTAACAATGTGTTTACACAGATTACTGTAGAAACGGAACACACATGAGATGCATGTGTTCCAAATAACGATCTATTGTTTCCACTCTAAAACTCCAGCAGTTCAGTCACTCCCAGACAAATTAAACAAGGCATGAGCTGGGAAAACTTAGTGAACATTCTACGACGGTGGGGATGGAAAAGCTGACTGCTTGCTGCTCGTCTTAATCGGCACATTTAGAAGACAAAAGACACTGGTGGAGAGATGAGAATGGTTTTAAGGTGGGAACGGATCTACAAGTTTTTTTCTAGACTCTAGTAATTCTAGTGTTAAAGTAATGTGTTTTTAGCAGTTTTTTAAAGTGCTGCACTGTGTTAGCCTGGCGAATTCCTACTGGTAGGCTATTCCAGATTTTAGACACATAACAGCAGAAGGCCGCCTCACCACTTCTTTTAAGTTTAGTTCTTGGATTTCTAAGCATTTGAAGATCTAAGGTTACGATTTGGAATGAAAGGTTTCAGAAATTCCGAAATATAAGATGGAGCGAGATTATTTAAGGTTTTGTAAACCATAAGCAGTATTTTAAAGTCAGTTCTGAATGACACAGGTAACCAGTGTAGTGACATCAAAACTGGAGAAATGTGTTCGGATTTTCTTTTCCTAGTTAGGATTCTAGCAGCTGCATTCTGCACTAATTGCAAATGATTGATGTCTTTTTTGGGTGGTCCTGAGAGGAGTGTGTTACAGAAATCTAGTCGACTGAAAACAAACGCGTGAACTAATTTCTCAGCATCTTTCAATGATATAAGAGGTCTAACTTTTGCTATATTTCTTAAGTGAAAAAATGCTGTCCTAGTGATCTGATTAATATGCGATTTAAAATTCAGGTCACAGTCAATAATTACCCTTAAATTCTTTACCTCCATCTTGACTTTTAATCGTAATATATCCAGTTTATTTCTAATAACCTCATTATATCCATTATTGCCAATCACTAAAATTTCAGTTTTCTCTTTATTTAGCTTGAGAAAATTACTATTCATCCACTCAGAAACACAAGTAACACATTGTGTTAGTGAAACAACAGAATCGGGGTCATCAGGTGCTATTGATAAATACAGCTTTGTGTCATCAGCATAGCTGTGGTAGCTCACGTTGTGCCCTGAGATAATCTGACCTAACGGAAGCATGTAGATCGAAACGAGCAGTGGACCCAGGATAGAGCTTTGTGGAACACCATATAGGATATCATGTGTCTTTGAGTTGTAATTACCACAACTAACCAAGAATTTTCTCCCTGCCAGGTAGGATTCAAACCAATTTAAGACACTGCCAGAGAGGCCCACCCACTGACTAAGGCGATTTCTAAGAATATTATGATCAATGGTGTCAAATGCGGCACTCAGATCTAAGAGGATGAGAACAGATAGACGGCCTCTGTCTGCATTTACCCGCAAGTCATTTACTACTTTAACGAGTGCAGTTTCTGTGCTGTGATTTGTTCTAAAACCTGACTGAAATTTAGCAAGAATAGCAGGTTTATTGAGGTGCTCATTTAACTGCATAATGACTGCCTTCTCTAGAATTTTACTTAAGAAAGGCAGGTTAGAGATGGGTCTAAAATTGTCAAAAACAGAGGAGTCAAGATTATTTTTCTTAAGTAGGGGTTTAACCAAAGCAGTCTTAAGACAGTCTGGGAAGACCCCCCCGTATCATAATGATGAGTTTTCTATGTCAAGAATACTATCAATTAGCACGCCCGATACTTCTTTGAAAAAACTTGTTGGTATTGGGTCAAGGACACAGGTGGAGGGTCTCAGCTGAGAACTTATTTTATATAAATCAGGTAAATCTATCCTGGTGAAAGAATTTAATTTGTTTATAACGGAGTACTGTGGCTTAAGAGGATCAGTGTTGGGGAAATATACTATGTTATTTCTAATATCATTATTTTTTTATTGAAAAATACAGCAATAGCCTCACAAGTTTCACTGGAAGTATTCTGGAGACATTCCATTGAGTTACCTGGGTTTAGCAGACGATCAATCGTACTCTTGGGTACACTGTCCATCACTTCATCCAACTCACTCCAAAAATCTTCTTTCTCCTCCATTGCACACCCAACTTGCGGTGCATATGCACTAACAACATTCATCATCACAACTCCAATTTCCAGCTTCATAATCATCACTCTGTCTGACACTCTTTTCACCTCTAAAACACTCTTGACATACTGTTCCTTCAGAATAACACCTACTCCATTTCTCCTCCCATCCACAGCATGATAGAACAATTTGAATCCACCTCCGATCCACCTGGCCTTACTCCCCTTCCATTTATTCTCTTGCTGGCACAATATATCAACCCTCCTTCTCTCCATCATATCTGCTAACTCTCTCCCCTTACCAGTCATACTGCCAACATTCAAAGTTCCTACCCTCAGTTCCACTCTCTTTACCTTCCTCCTCACCTCCTGCCACGTCTCCCCCCTCTTCCTCTTCTTTATCGGCCAACAGTAGCCCAATTTTTGTCAGCACCCTGTTGGCTAACAGTACTGGTGGTGGTCATTGTTACCCCGGGGCTTGACCGATCCGGAATGGAAATTTGTATTGTTGTCCGCATATTGATTTGGCAAAATTTTACACCGGATGCCCTTCCTGACATAATCTCCATTTATCCGGACTTGGGACCGGCACAAAGAAACACACTGGCTTGTGCATCCCCAGTGGCTGGGTTTCATTATACCTTTATGAAAGTGTTTATTTTATATTTCAGTAACCACTTGAATGAGATCAAATCTGTCTCTGCCTCTCTCACTCATGCACACACACATCCATGCATGAAAACGTCACTATTTGAAAACGCTATGCCATTTGAACATGAGTTGTCATTTGAACATGTTTTTTTTTCAATCTTGCCTGTACTCCACATTATGGTGCATGATACTGAAAATGTAGACAGAATTCTTTTTGGGCGCATACATTGTCATCATGGCACTGCCAGATCTAAACAGCAGTGTGGTGAATTGCTTCTGTACTGAGGAATACTGAGCGTACTGTCACGGTTCTGCCTTTGTCCAGTCTGATAGCGGTCACGGGACATTGTATCTTTGATTGCCGGTACAACAAATAGTTCTGAGCAGGCATCAGCCACAGCACTGCTCTTGTGAAAAGAATGGAGATAAATACCATCAGTCAGAGAGGAAGAGGCAAGTTCTTTATACCACATGAACGTCACTGCCAGAATAAAACTGAATAATAAAAAAAAATTTACACCGGGTGTTACAGGCTGAAGTCAAACGTATGTTTTTATTATATTGTTGAAATAATAATAATAATAATAATAATAACAGCTCACCACTCAAAACACAGAGACCCCAGTCTCAAACCCAGGGCTGTTGGGTTATAAGGCAGCAGTTCTTACCTCTGCACCATTCAAGATTACGTGTAAATTCCTTGTTGATGGACATTTGAGTTTGGGTTTTTATCTCATTGACAGCCACACGTAAATCAAATGGTTTTTTTTTTACTTCGAAGATATTCTTGAAAAAAATTGCACATATTTATTTGATATTTGAACTAAAGTCTTCACACATTATACACTTCGCGTCATTATTAGTATAACATGGAAAAAGTTTCTGCTTTAGGTATGTGTTCAGCATTTTTTGCATTTCCTTTCATCCTACACTTACACAGATCATTGTACCTTAAATAAAAAGGGAAATCTGAGTGAATTGTCTCCAGATGTAATATCTGAAGTTTTTTCGTAGCCTTCAGAGATTCTAGTGTTAAGAGGTCAATTCAGAGATATGCAGGTGGATGACCTTATGGTGTCCTGATGATGGACTACCTGTCAAGTAGAGCACAGTTTGTGAGACTCAAGGACTGTGTGGGCAACACCAGAGCACCACAAGGAACAGGCCTGTCTGCTTTACTCTTCACTCTGAACACCTCTGATTAGAAATAACAACAGGTCAGGTCACTTGCAGAATTTCTCTGATGATTCTGAACTTATGGGGTGTATTGATAATGGGGATGAGACACAGGAGAGCAGTCAAGTAGAAAAGTTTGTTTCTTGGTGCAAAGAGAATTGTCTTCCTCTTAACATCAGCAGAACCAAGGAACTGGTGATTGACTTTTGCTGCAACAAAGTGCCTCTGTGTTCAGTCACTATTCAAGGAGTGGATGTAGAGGTGGTCCACTTCTACAAGTACTTGGTGGTCCACATCAATGACAGTGTAGACTGGTCTCAGAACACAGAGGAACTAGAGAAAAAGAGGAGAGCAGGCTTCCCTTAAGAGACTGTATTCCTTCAATGTGGTTAGTGACTTCCTGCATATCTTCCATAACTCTGTCGTGGCCAGTGTGATTTCCTGTGCTGTGGTGTGCTGGGCAGGTAACATCACTTCAAGAGAGGACCACCGAACCAACAGTCTAATTAAAAGGGCAGGCTCAGTTATGGGACACACTCTGGACCCACTGGAGGTCATAGGAAAGCTGAGAATTTAAACCAAACAGCATCATTATTAACAAAGCTGCACATCCTCTCTGTGACACACCAACACTGAGAACTTTCTGCCAACAAATTATTCAGCAGAAGTGAGTCAAGAAACACAATGGGGGCTCCTTTATACCAACAGTAACACATCTGTATAATGCCTCACTGCGACTTTTCTTTCGTTTGAATTTTCTTGTTTTATAGTAATTCCAGTGTGTGTTAAGACCAAAGTGTATGTGTATATCTATTTGTTTATATTTTATTTATCTATTTATGTATTTATTTATTTAAAGAGCTTCTGTAAAAAGCCAAATTTCCCACTGGAGACAAATAAAGTTCTATCTATCTGTCTATCTATCTCATATTACACCTATAAGCCAATTTAATATGGAGTACATGCCTATTTGACAAGCTTCAGGTACACTAGATAATCCAAATGGGACCTTACAAAACCAATAGCACCCATGGTGAGAAACAAATGTTGTAAGACTTCTTGACTCTTCTGCATAATCAACCTGCCAAAATCTTTCTTGGTCTCTAATTTCACAAACACGTTTGTGCCTTGTATGGTTTGTAGAATGCTATCTATAGTAGGAATTGGAAGCCTTTCACGAATGATTGCTTTATTGACTTCTCTCAGATCCACACACAGTTTCACCTCTAAAGTATTTTTTCTTGAAGGCAACAGCAGACTAGATAAGTACCCTACACCTTTGTTAACTTCTTTGATAATTCCTTCCTCAATCATCTCACCTAATTCTTGACTTACAGCACTGCTCATGTGTAATGGAACATGTCTAAGTCCCTGAGTGACAGGTGCGACTTTATCATTTACAGTGACTTTGTGTGAATATCTGTCCCAGGATCAATGGAGTAGATAAACTCCACTGAATCATCTGGGGCCTCAAGTATAAACAGTGCGTATGCGCAAAAATGTTGTGTACTCTCGTTTCCACACTCAGATCATGATGTATAAAACCTAAACTTGACGTAAAGCCACACACATTTTCATGGTAGCTCCAAACCTGGCATACATAAGTTCTCAGCTCTTTGCAAACTGGCAGCACCCAGAGTCAAAGCAGTGCTTTTGTTCCAGTGTGGTTTCCCTTTCTTTTTTAGATCCACATCCCTGATGCGGCTTTATCATATACACTGTAATTAACCACATATTGTTTATTAGTGTAAGGCATCTGATTGTAATTAACCTGTAACAATCTAATGGTCCACGGAATGGCCACACTATTCCAAATATAGCGTTGTTACTCTCACTGCACCTTCTTCTTTTTTCAGCTGCTCCCATTAGGGGTTGCCACAGCAGATCATCTTTTTCCATATTACTCTCATTGCACCACTCAGAATATTTATATTACTGTATCTGAGTGTGGAATCACAGTTCTACAGCAGCTGATCAGAAAGAGAATTATCAGGATACAGTATCAAGCACACGCTGCCTCCGCCATGCTGTCTATTTGAACTGCTCTCATACAGCAAATGCTTCAGAGCCTTTCCTGTACGGACATCATGGTTCAGGAACAGTTTCATCCCAAGAACTATAAACGCACTCAATCAGTCCATCAAGTGCTCCTGGTAGAACTGTTTGTACTTACAGTATAAGTACAATCACGTCACTGTAAACTTGAGTACAGTTATAATATTGCACAACCTGAGCCACTTTATAAAGCGCATATTTACATATGATAATGATATCCTTTTAAGATGAAATGCAGCAAAATATGTTTATTACATTATACAGATAAAATATTAACTTAATTTAAATAATCTATATTGTTAATAATTAAAATGTGAAGACACAGTGTCGCAGCGCTAGCAAGGAGCTCGCGCTCCATTCACGGATTGTTCCTGCCTCGCACTGTATTCTTGCTGGGACTGGCACGACACTGGAAGGATAGAAGGATAAAATAATTAAACATGTACTACGAAGATATTTCAATGTTCCTTAAAAGTTTTGAAGAATCGGAGTTCTAAACTTACAGATGGCTTAACGTCTATTACAGAGCTGATTGTGTGGCGATTAGGTATTTGGAGAAAGAAAAGGAAGGACAGGAATTGGGCATTAGTACGTCTGAAAGAGACAGTACTGCTGCAATAAATTATTTCATTGAAAGTCACGCAGCAAGCATCTTGTGGGGGGGCAGGAACAATCTCTGGACGGGGTGCCAGCTCATCCCTATCACTGCATCATCGTGTTCCCATGTTTAATAACATGCTTTAACTCCTATCATCATGAAAATGACATCACGTATACATCTCAGTATTTTAATTATTCAGAAAGCTGTAATATCACGAATGTAATGGATTCTGTGTCCTGTCGGAGAAAGAGAAAGCCCGTTTAAGAAGCACATAGTGATTCACACACAGAGCACATAGAAGAATACATACAACACAAAGCATTTAACGTGCTACTTTAGTTACAATGGGATTTGAGAATCTAGAAAATTAAATGATTTTAAGATGAAGTTTATGATGTTCTACTTTAATGACAAAATAAACTACATGATTAAAGTGGAAATTTCGAGATTAAAGTTGGCATTTCGTGCTTTTTTCCCACTGTGTGCCTATTTTTTTTTTCTCTGTACCCTAATAAGCTTTCATATGACACTCAGACGGTGGGCTACGACTCACCTTTTTACCGGAGACTTTGATATCTGACAACTTTTTTTATTGCGGGCACTGTGCGACTTTGTGAACTTGAGCTTTCGAGTTTCTCCGACACTCTGTGTCACTTGATCAACTTCCTTTTGTTGTTTATATCACTGTTTAAACCAACAAATAGGACGTTTTTCTTTAACTCCATTTGGTATTCGCTGAAATTCTTCCATTTTTACCCGTGCTTTTGCCATTCTCTTTTCACAGAACGCTGAGCTTGAGGGCTATTTATATTGATTTGCATATTCAAAGAGACGTAATTCTGGGAGAAGTTTGGGTGGGGCAGCAGGCGCGTGAATGTGAGTTACTTTTAATGCTGACCAGGATTTATGGAGCAGAAGAACGTGGAAGTTGGCGTTCGCACAGATTTATGCATCTGGATTTTTTTGTGTGTACGAACATTTCATCTTTTGTCTGTATGCCATGTTTTAGTGTGAATTCTACGCACGCCGTTATGCACGAGGCCCCTGGACTTGGTTCATAAACTGCTGTTATAGATTTTTCTCTTAGTTGCTTATCTAGTTGCTTTTTTCATTTTTGTTTTCTGGTCATTTCATTTCTTTCTACACATATATGCCTAATGTCCATTTTTTTTTTGCAATACAGACATTTTGCTGTCTCTACTCCACACTCATTAGCTTGCTGTGTCGTTAGCCCACATCTGTAGCACTTCTGGTCATTATCTGCACTTTGATTTGTTTTGTTTGCTCTTACTCCTCTTCTGCACTGATGTAGAGCAGTCCGGTGACATTAGTTGAGTGTAAGTCATGGTGATTTCTGTTGAGCTTCTGTTCCAAGTTCAATGAATGTCAATTCCATGTTGTTCAATCCAATATGATTATACAAATTTACAATTCATCACTTGTCGCTAATTTTAAAGCAACTTTTATTGAACCCCTCTGTCTCCAATCTCTCCATTTCCTGTTTTTTCCCTCTCTCTCTACACACAGTTTGGGTTAGGATTAGAGTTAAAACAGAAAAGTAAATTAAGAATTACAATAAAATCCTCTAACGAACAAAAATAAACTGTTTAAAGAAAAAAAGTGGTATAAAATAAGAGAAGCAAATCATACAAACACATACGTGTCCAGACGACGTGTGTCATGTGGAGTAGAAAGAACACAACGCAGCTCCTTCTCTTCTGGGATTTCATGACTGTAAAAGAATAAAAGTTTTGTTTGTCCAGACAGTAAGAAATAATTATGACGTCCTCAGAGATGAAGCAGATGCTCTCATGAAGCAGACAAGATGGTGCCATCCCCTGGACACACAGTGCTGCCCTTCATGACTGTTTATTTATTGCATGGCTACAAGTAAAATGTACAGGATTTCTTAGTATATTAGATGACAGTTTTCTCAAAGTGTACACATCGTGTATACAACTGACTGTGACAGGCATGAAAGTCACTGACAACAACACCTTGCACTGGCATAAACAGCACACTGCCGCCAAGCAGGACCTTGTCCAGTGTTTGCTCACAGGCTTTAAAGAAAGTCAAGCTGGCCATTTGATCAAAATCAGACTCCATTGAGATGCCCCTGGTGCTCTCCTGAGATGGACCTCTACATGGGAGTACTGGATTCCTTCTCCTTCAGCTGGTTTTCTCCTTTCACTTACAGGACCATTGTGGACAAACACTGTAATGGGGAATCTCTTTTTAAGTAACAGATTAGAACAGCAGCACAGCACTACACTCCAGAGGTGGAGACTCTTGCTGTTAGACATCGGCCTATCCACCTGCCCAGATGACTTAGAGGTGAGGACCTCAGGAGTGACTATGGAGCTGGTGGCCCACATCACACTGAGCTGGATTTAAATTGATGAACAACTTAAGATGCTAATTGCATAAAACTACTTATATCTTCTTGGTCTGGTAGCAACCAAGTAAAAGTTACCCATCACCACTCAGGTCTCCCTCTCTGTAGAGTAGCTGACCAGCTACACTGGTCAAGCTGTCGTCCTTCTGCTATGCCAGACATTTATTACCAGCTTGCTCTCATGTGCCTCTGTTTGTTTCACTCCTTGTGTGACAACTGAACATGGTCATCTTGTCTGAGCTGCTTGGGTTTTTAAAGGTGTTCCCTCCCTAGTGGGCATTATTGGAAGTGCATTTAAAAGTCTTTAGTGCTTCGGACTCCTAGGCTGCAACACTGAAATTATTGAGCGGAGGGCAGTTACCAGCTGTGATTGGCAGGTGCCCCACCCCTTTGGGGGGGAATCACCCACAAAACACATTGAAAATATACTGACATTTACAAACACGGTGCATAATTAGCCAAATGACAGAAAATAATACATAAAAGACAAATAATCTTTCATAATTAACAAAAACAATAAAACACATAAATTCCATAATATACAATTTCTGTTTATTCATTACTTTTTAATAAAAGTATTGTAGGGCGGCACAGTGGCGCAGTGGGTAGCGCTGCTGCCTCGCAGTTGGGAGACCTGGGGACCTGGGTTCGCTTCCCGGGTCCTCCCTGCGTGGAGTTTGCATGTT
>NC_041397.2:329966548-329971548 GCF_900747795.2 Erpetoichthys calabaricus
TTGTGTGCTTCACTCGCTCCGTTCTCAATTGTTTAATTAATTTTTTGCTCTTTGCTGTTTCCGGCTCTTCCTCCATTTCCCCCTACTTCGTTCTTTTATCTCGCGAATATGTTATTGCAATCCTTAACGGGAGCGTTTCAATAAACTGATTGAAAATAGTTTTGCATTTACCTTTTTAGTAAAAGGCGAGCTTTTAAGCCTGAGAAATCACCCCGTAAATGCACACGTTTAATTGCACATGTGTTAATATGTATGGTTACACAGTATTAAAAGACAGTGAACAACGTCAGTTACCTTAGTTCCCGCGTTTGATAAAAGGTGAGCTTTTAAGCCTGAGAAATCACCCCGTAAATGCACACGTTTAATTGCACATGTGTTAATATGTATGCTTACACAGTATTAAAAGACAGTCAAAAATTAACGTCATTTACCTTCGTTCCCGCGTGTGTCTCGTGCTGTAAATCTCTTCCTTGTTTTTAGTTCACGTGATTACGTAGGAGGCGTGATGACGCGATACGTGACTCCGCCTCCTCCATTACAGTGTATGGACAAAAAATATGTTCCAGTTATGACCATTACGCTTTGAATTTCGAAATGAAACCTGCCTAACTTTTGTAAGTAAGCTGTAAGGAATGGGCCTGCCAAATTTCAGCCTTCCACCTACACGGGAAGTTGGAGAATTAGTGATTAGTCAGTCAGTCAGTGAGTGAGTGAGTCAGTCAGTCAGTCAGTGAGGACTTTGCCTTTTATTATTATAGATATATATATACGCATATATTATATATATATATATATATATATGTGTATATGTATGTGTATATATATATATATATATATATATATATATATATATATATACACACATATATATATATGTGTGTATCTATAATAATAAAAGGCAAAGCCCTCACTGACTGATTCACTCACTCACTGACTGACTGACTCACTCATCACTAATTCTCCAACTTCCCGTGTAGGTGGAAGGCTGAAATTTGGCAGGCTCATTCCTTACAGCTTACTTACAAAAGTTAGGCAGGTTTCATTTCGAAATTCAAAGCGCAACGGTCATAACTGGAACCTTTTTCTTATACTGTATACGGCCATAGCAGGCGGTTGCGTCTTGCATCATCACGCCTCCCTGCGGCTGCTGCGGAAATCACCATGCCCCTCACGTAATTGACTGCCTGCCCATATAAAGCCGTTCTTCGCTGCGGTGTGTGAATTCCTTTCCTTGCTTCGCCAAGGAGGCATTCTTTTCAAAGCTTATCCACAGTTTTATAAACGAACGAGATATAAAGCCGTCCTTTTTCCTTGCTTCGACAAGGAAGCTAAGGTGCTCTGCAGTTTTTTTGTGAAGTGGTCTTTACACATCTTTTTCGCTGTGTTATAAACGAGCGAGATATAAGGCCGTCCTTTTTCCTTGCTTCGCTAAGGAACATAAGGCGCTCTGCAGTTCGCCATGGAGGCATTCTTTTTAAAGCTTATCCACAGTTTTATAAACGAACGAGATATAAAGCCATCCTTTTTCCTTGCTTCGCCAAGGAAGCTAAGGTGCTCTGCAGTTTTTTTGTGAAGCGGTCTTTACACATCTTTTTCGCTGTGTTATAAACGAGCGAGATATAAGGCCGTCCTTTTTCCTTGCTTCGCTAAGGAACATAAGGCGCTCTGCAGTTCGCCAAGGAGGCATTCTTTTCAAAGCTTATCCACAGTTTTATAAACGAACGAGATATAAAGCCGTCCTTTTTCCTTGCTTCGACAAGGAAGCTAAGGTGCTCTGCAGTTTTTTTGTGAAGCGGTCTTTACACATCTTTTTCGCTGTGTTATAAACGAGCAAGATATTTCATCCGCGGCTTCTCTGCTTTTGTTTTCTTCGTTTATACAGTGTATTTGAATCCCTTTCTTTGCCTGACTGCCTGCCGATATAAGGCGCTCCGCAGTTTATAAAGCACATTTAATCCACGGGTTCTCCGCTGTTTTATTGTTCATTTGTTAAGATTGTTATAGTTATTGTGTAGATATTTTACACTTACTTTAGTGTTCAGGTACCCATTTTATTTATTTAATCCGCGGCTTCTCTGCTGCTGTTTTCTTCGTTTATATATTTGAATCCCTTTCTTTGCCTGACTGCCTACCCATATAAGGCGCCGCGCAATTTATAAGGCACATTTAATCCACGGATTCTCCGTTGTTTTATTGTTCATTTGTTAAGATTGTTATAGTTATTGTATAGATATTTTACACTTACTTTAGTGTTCAGGTACCCATTTTCTTTATTTAATCCGTGACTTCTCTGCTGTTGATCAAGTACCCATTCCCTTTATTCTTGCAACTCTACCCCTATTAAAATATCTATCGAGGTGATCACCATCAATCAAAGAACTATCACTTACCGAGTGGTGTGTATGCCCGGAGATGGCGCCTGCCTTTTCCATTCTCTGTGTTACATATTGCACGGACTTATCAGGCTCACTTTTGATATCCGCAGGGACATTGTGTCCTATGTATTAAATGACTGGGACAGGTTCAAAGTGTGGACTGATGATGGTACAAGAGATAATTATACTACACAGGAGCACTATAAGACTGAAATGCTTAAGCCCTTCACCTATGGTTCTGCATGTGAGTTGATGGCTGCCGCTGAATTGTTTGGTTGTCGCTTTCAAGTATACCGAAATGGCCAAATATTTTACACCTTTGGAGAACCGTCAATGCCTCTTAAACATCTTAGATTCACAGGTGACGATTTGAGTAGTGGACACTTTGATGTTTATGAATATTTCAACTCTCAAAACATGGATGCGAAGTTATTGATGAAGCCAGTTGTATGCTTATATCGATTGACACATACCGAATGTCAGTTCAACACAAATCCAGCTTGAGCCGATTATGACAGCAGCAATCCAAGCTGTGAGAACACAGTAAAAAGGAGGTGTGTCAGACGTCGTGGTAGATTTTCTGATGCAGCTAGATGGAAGCAACTTCGTGCAGCTGCCGCCAAATACTCGCACAAAAATCCACAACTTAATAAACACGCTGTGGCTAAATACTCAGAAGCAAATCCACAAGTTCATAGGGACGCTGTGGCTAAATACTCGCAAGCACATCCACAAGTTCATAGGGACGCTGTGGCTAAATACTCGCAGGCACATCCACAAGTTCATAGGGACGCTGTGGCTAAATACTCGCAGGCACATCCACAAGTTAATAGGGACGCTGTGGCTAAATACTCGCAAGCAAATCCACAAGTTAATAGAGACGCTGTAGCTAAATACTTGCAAGCAAATCCACAAGTTCATAGGGACGCTGTGGCTAAATACTCGCAAGCAAATCCACAAGTTCATAGAGACGCTGTCGCTAAATACACGGAGGCAAATCCACAAGTTAATAGAGCTTCTGTTTCTAGATACAATCCCAATAATGAAAAGCGGCTCATACGAAAACAACAGGTTTGGCTCAAAAAAGCCAATTGTGGATTTGCGTACGACCCAAACATACATTATGAGTCTGACAAAACAGTACACATTGGATCCATTGATGTTCACTGTGACTATTGTCAAGCTCAGAAGTGGAAATGCGAGTCTCCTGGTTTGTGCTGTAACGGTGGTAAAGTCTCTCTCACTCCTTTACGTAAGCTTCCTGACCTTCTTGAGGGCCTGTTAAATGGCGAACATCCTCAAAGTGAGCATTTCTTGAACAATATTAGAAAGTACAACAGCGCATTTCAAATGACGTCATTTGGTGCTAAACAAATCGTTGAGGGAAATTTTATGCCTTCATTTAAAGTTCAGGGACAAGTGTATCACTTGATTGGCAGTCTTTTACCTATGCCGAGTGAGGAACACAAATTTTTCCAAATTTATTTTGTCGGGGATGATGAAAAGGAAGCACAAATCCGCTGTGCTAATTTTTCTGAACTTAACATACCCCTGGTCAAGCAATTACAAAAAATGCTCCATGACTGTAACACTTACATCCAGGACTTCCACTCCACAATGGACAGTATTTCAGATGATGACAAACACTTCAAAGTTGTCATTCACGCAGACAAAAAACCATTACATGCACACAAAGGCAGATTTAATAAACCCACAGTTCATCAAGTTGGTGTTGTCATCGTTGGGCAAACGTTCAACAGTAGAGATATTGTCTTGAAAACCAGAGACAATAAACTACCACGCATTAAGGAAACCCACAAATCCTATGATGCACTTCAATATCCTCTCATGTTCTGCTATGGTGAAGACGGCTATTCTGTGTCTATACCTCAAGTTCATGCTACCAGTAAGTTACCTATGAACAAAACCGTCTCTGCAGCAAACTTCTATTCATACCGCCTTATGATCAGACAACATCATGATAATACTATCCTTTTCTTCCGAACTTTATTAAATCAGTTTTTAGTTGATATGTATGCAAAAATTGAATCCGAATGACTAAATTATATCAGACTAAATCAGAAAAAACTACGAGCTGAAAATTACGTTCACTTAAAAGATGCTATTGACAAAAAAGACACTGATTTAATAGAACTTGGTCAAGCTGTGATATTACCATCTTCCTTCACTGGAGGACCTCGCTATATGCACGAGCGTACACAAGACGCAATGACATACGTACGTCATTATGGCCGCCCTGACTTATTCATCACGTTTACTTGCAATCCTAAATGGCCTGAGATCACTGAAATTCTCCTTCCACGTCAAAAACCTCACGATCGCCACGACCTTATCAGTCGTGTATTTCATCTCAAGATTCGCAAAATCATAGACTTGCTCAGGAAGAGTAACATTTTCGGCTGTACAAATTGCTACATGTACACCATAGAGTGGCAAAAGCGAGGTATTCCCCATGCACACATTCTATTGTGGTTAAAAGATAGGATTAAACCAGCTCTCATCGATGAAGTCATCCGTGCGGAAATTCCTGATCCACAGACTGACCCTGCCCTACGCAAAATAGTAAAATCCACCATGATTCACGGCCCATGTGGACCTCATAAT
>NC_041397.2:329976548-330049048 GCF_900747795.2 Erpetoichthys calabaricus
CACCGTGTAAACCTAAACTTTAAATTAAGTTCATAGACCTACAAAAGGTTGCCATTGATTTGAGGCAAGATTGCTTTTCTCATGTACAACTATATATTGCATTCTTAACAGTAAGCTTGCACAGCTTACAACCTGAGTGCTGAACTGACAACGTCGTATACAAACAGAACTATAACACTCATAATAAACAAAAACTGTTTCTTCTTCATTGAGGTTTTCTCTTGGGAGAGCTTTTTTCATTTCATTGAAAATTAAAGCAGCAGCTGCCAAATTATGTAGCTTTCTTATTAATTTTTCAACATTGTGTAAAATAACTTTATAAAGTAACATAAAAGGTTTAAATACTGGTTATCCTTTTACACTAAAATATTACTAAAGAGATAGAAAAAAAGTAAAATGCATATGTTCTTTTTCTTTAAGGAGATTAAATATTACTGAAGAAAGAAAAAAAAAAATAAAACAGCCAAATGGGGCTATGCATACAAACTTAAAAGGTTTAAATAAAACAGAAATATACACTTTTATTTTTACTTGCTTAACTTGTGGAGGGTGTATCCTGTAGCAAAGCCCTAACTTTTTTCGTGAAAGCCCGTTTCAGTCAATAAGTCTTAAAAACGGATGTAAAGATATTGACAATAAGCTACGCAAACCCACCAAGAAATGGAATCGTTTAAATCAAGTATCATTACATCTTCCTTTCTTAAAGAGAAGTAAGGCAGTACTTATAGATATATATATATATGTATGTATGTCTTATATCTATATATATCTATATCTATATATGTATATCTATATATATCTATATCTATATATGTATATCTATATATATCTAAATCTAAATATATATCTATCTCTCTCTCTCTCTCTCTCTCTCTGTCTCTCTCTCTCTCTCTCTCTATATATATATATATATATATATATATCTAAATCCCCGCGAAGTACTGCTTTTAAATTTTTATGAAGAAGAAAAGCTTTTTAAATTGAGGGAAAATATCCCAATAGCAATTTGTTAAGGATCTGTTTTTTTGTGAAGCAGCCTTAACACAGCTTTTCCGCTGTTTTATAAACAAACGCCATATAAGGTCTTCCTTTTTCCTTGCTTCACCAAGGAAAGAGCCTTTTTATTAAATCCAAGGGTTCTTCGCTTTTTTTTTGTTTGTTTATTACGATTGTTATAGTTCTGTTTGTATACGACGTTGTCAGTTCAGCACTCAGGTTGTAATATGACCAAGCCGTGCAAGCTTACTGTTAAGAATGCAACGTATAGTTGTACATGAGAAAAGCAATCTTGCCTCAAATCAATGGCAAACTTTTGTAGGTCTATGAACTTAATTTAAAGTTTAGGTTTACACGGTGCTTTCTTTCCGAACTACCTGCACTCATGAATATGTCTGTATGCGTCAGTCGCTCAAATCCCCGCGCTTCGCACCGGCGAAGTACTGCTTTTAAATTTTTATTAAGAAGAAAAGAAAACCTTTTAAAATTGAGGGAAAATATACCAATAACAGTTTGTTAAGGATCTGTTTTTTTGTGAAGCTGCGTGCACTCGAGTGATCACTTCGAGATGACTTGCTGGCTAACCATAAGCGTTACCTGGTAGGTAACCACCCATACAATCAGATTGTGAATCAGACTACGAATGCCGTGAATGTAATTACCCAGATCTACATGCTGTCAAATAAACGAACCACACGCCGTGGCGCAATTTTAGGGGCTTAGCCTCTAGCGCTGACGTCCGAGGTTCGATTCCCATAAGGGAGTGAAGTGAGCGCTGGTTTTAAAGTACTGCTATTAAATTTTTATTAAGAAGAAAAGAAAACCTTTTTAAATTAAGTCTTAAAAAGAGCTGTAAAGATATTGACAATAAGCTACGCAAACCCACCAAGACATGCAATCGTTTAAATCAAAGCGCGAGTCGAAAAACACCATCCCATAATATTAGTTAACGATTAACACATTTCTATATGTATTGTAAGCATACAATACAACTGATAATATGTTGCGCTTATTTATCTGGTGTAATGACATTTTTGCGCGTTTAACGGCTGAAATCTAACGTGGTTTGTGCCCTTCAGAATGAAAAGAGGTTGCATTTACCTTTTTAATAAAAGGCGAGCTTTTAAGCCTGAGAAATCACCCCGTAAATGCACACGTTTAATTGCACATGTGTTAATATGTATGCTTACACAGTATTAAAAGACACTCAACAAGTACACAGTATTAAAAGACAGTCAACAATTAACGTCATTTACCTTCGTTCCCACGTTTGACTTGTGCTGTAAATCTCTTCCTCGTTTTCAGTTCATGTGATTACGTAGGAGGCGTAATACGTGATGACGCGATACGTGACTCCGCCTCCTCCATTAGAGTATATGGACAAAAAACAGGTTCCAGTTATGAACATTACACGTAAAATTTCGAAATGAAACCTGCCTAACTTTTGTAAGTAAGCTGTAAGGAATGAGCCTGCCAAATTTCAGCCTTCTACCTACACGGGAAGTTGGAGAATCAGAATGAAAAGAGTTTGCATTTACCTTTTTAATAAAAGGCGAGCTTGTAAGCCTGAGAAATCACCCCGTAAATGCACACGTTTAATTGCACATGTGTTAATATGTATGCCTACACAGTATTAAAAGACACTCAACAAGTACACAGTATTAAAAGACAGTCAACAATTAACGTCATTTACCTTCGTTCCCGCGTTTGACTTGTGCTGTAAATCTCTTCCTCGTTTTCAGTTCATTTGATTACGTAGGAGGCGTAATACGTGATGACGCGATACGTGACTCCGCCTCCTCCATTAGAGTATATGGACAAAAAACAGGTTCCAGTTATGACCATTACACGTAAAATTTCGAAATGAAACCTGCCTAACTTTTGTAAGTAAGCTGTAAGGAATGAGCCTGCCAAATTTCAACCTTCTACCTACACGGGAAGTTGGAGAATTAGTAATGAATGAGTCAGTCAGTCAGTCAGTCAGTGAGTCAGTGAGGGCTTTGCCTTTTATTAGTATAGATATGACAGCAACACTCATAACAATGACAACACAATTACATTGACAATCATGTTACGTTATTTTAAAAATGTGTCCTTTACTTTTTCATAACCTCTTTAACACACTACTTCTCCGCTGCGAAGCGCGGGTATTTTGCTAGTATATATATATATGTGTGTATATATATATATATATATATATATATATATATATATATATATATATATGACAGCAACACTCATAACAATGACAACACAATTACATTGACAATCATGTTACGTTATTTTAAAAATGTTTCCTTTACTTTTTCATAACCTCTTTAACACACTATTTCTCCGCTGCGAAGCGCGGGTATTTTGCTAGTTGACAATAAGCTACGCAAACCCACCAAGACATGCAATTGTTTAAATCAAGGCACGAGTCGAAAAACACCATCCCATAATATTAGTTAACGATTAACACATTTCTATATGTATTGTAAGCATACAATACAACTGATAATATGTTGCGCTTATTTATCTGGTGTACTGACATTTTTGCACGTTTAACGGCTGAAATCTAACATGGTTTGTGCCCTTCAGAATGAAAAGAGTTTGCATTTACCTTTTTAATAAAAGGCGAGCTTTTAAGCCTGAGAAATCACCCCGTAAATGCACACGTTTAATTGCACATGTTAATATGTATGCTTACACAGTATTAAAAGACACTCAACAATTACACAGTATTAAAAGACAGTCAACAATTAACGTCATTTACCTTCATTCCCGCGTTTGACTTGTGCTGTAAATCTCTTCCTCGTTTTCAGTTCACGTGATTACGTAGGAGGCGTAATACGTAATGATGCAATACGTGACTCCGCCTCCTCCATTAGAGTATATGGACAAAAAACAGGTTCCAGTTATGACCATTACGCGAAGAATTTCGAAATGAAACATGCCTAACTTTTGTAAGTAAGCTGTAAGGAATGAGCCTGCCAAATTTCAGCCTTCTACCTACACGGGAAGTTGGAGAATTAGTGATGAGTGAGTCAGTCAAATAAGTTCCAGTTATGACCATTACGCGTAGAATTTCAAAATGAAACCTGCCTAACTTTTGTAAGTAAGCTGTAAGGAATGAGCCTGCCAAATTTCAGACTTCTACCTACACGGGAAGTTGGAGAATTAGTGATGAGTTAGTCAGTCAAACAAGTTCCAGTTATGACCATTACGCTTAGAATTTCGAAATGAAACCTGCCTAACTTTTGTAAGTAAGCTGTAAGGAATGAGCCTGCCAAATTTCAGCCTTCTACCTACACGGGAAGTTGGAGAATTAGTGATGAGTCAGTCAGTCAGTCAGTCAGTCAGTCAGTCATTGAGGGCTTTGCCTTTTATTAGTATAGATTACCTCAGTGTAAACTTGGGATACTGTTATAATATTGCACAACCTGAGCCACTTTATAAAGTGCATATTTACATATGATGACAATATCATTTTTAAGATGAAATGCAGCAAAATATGTTTATTATATTATACAGATAAAACTTTAACTTCATTTAAATAATCTATATTGTTAATAATTAAACATGTGTGGACACGGTGTCACAGTACTAGCAAGGAGCTGGCGCTACATTCACAGATTGTTCTTGCCTCGTGCTGTATTCTTGCTGGGACTGGCACAACATTGGAAGGATCGATAGATAGAATAATTAAACATGTACTACGAAGATATTTCAATGTTCTTTAAAAGTTTCTGGCGATTGCGTATTTGGAAAAAGAAAAGGAAGGACAGGAATTGGAGCTTAGTACATTTGAAAGAGACAGTACTGCTGCAATAAATTATTTCATCGAAGGTTGCACACGGCCCAACAAGCATCTTGCAAGCATCTTGCAGGGGGGCAGGAACAATCACTGTGCCACCGTGTTCCCATGTTTAATACATGCTTTAATTCCTATTATCATGAAAATGATATCAAGTATACATCTCAGTATTTAAATTGTTCAGAGAGCTGTAATATCATGAATGTAATGGATTCTGTGTCCTGTTGGATGAAGAGAAAGCCCGTTTAAGAAGCACGTAGTGATTCACACACATAGACCACATAGAAGAACACATACAAAACAAAGCATTTAACATGCTACTTTAGTTACAATGGGATTTGAGAAATTGGTAAATTAAATGATTTTAAGATGAAGTTTAGGATGCTCTACTTTAATGACAAATTAAACTACATGATTAAAGTGGAAATTTCGAGATTAAAGTTGTGAAAAGTCAAGCAAAATGACACGGTACAACACCCTAGTACTATAGAGATTAAAGTTGACATTTCAAGCTTTTTTCCCACTGTGTCCCTATTTTTTTTTTTTCTCTGTACCCTAATAAGCTTTCATGTGACTCTCAGACGGTGTGCTACAACTCGCATTTTTACGGCGACTTTGATATCTGACTACTTTTTTATTTTGGGCACTGTGTGGCTTTGTGAACTTGAACTTTCCTGCTTCTCTGACACTCTATGTCACTGAATCAACTTCCTTTTATTGTTTATACCACTGTTTAAACCAACAAATAGAAAGTTTTTCTTTGGTTTCACTTGGTATTCGCTGAAATTCTTCTATTTTGCCATTGTCTTTTCCCAGAACGCCGAGCTTAATGGCTATTTATATTGATTTGCATATTCAAAGATGCATAATTCTGGGAGGAGTTTGGGAGTGGCAGCAGTCGTGTGCACATGCGTTACTTTTCATGCAGACTGGGATTTATGGAGCGGAAGAACGTCGAAGTTGGCGAATGCACAGATTTATGCATCTGGAGTTTTTTGTGCGTGCAAACATTTCTGCTTTTGTCTGAATACCATGCTATAGTGTGAATTTTACGCATGCGTTATGCATGAGGCCCCAGATGACTGATGGCTATACCACCTCGGACATCACTTCTGCTGTTTGTCCAACTGGATTCACCTCTTCTGAAATCCGGAATCTCCACCATCTTTGGCATTTCCATCCTGAACTAATGTCTGCAAAAAGACCTCTCCTTAATTATTTTATGTTTTTTTTATTTTACTTGCCATTTTATTATGGGGCGACCAGGCTGGTACTCTTAAGTCTTTATTCTGAGTGATTCTAAGGAAAGACTTTACATTGTAACAGAAACCAGATGACAAAGATGATCACAGTGAGCAAATGTGAGCAAACATCAAAAAATCAGCAAATGTGACAAAGAGTTATTAGATCTGAAAGAGAAGGGAATTTCTTAAAAACTGTGACAGTAATCACATCAGTCATGTCCTCATTTGGGGTCTGCATAAAAAAAGTACAGTCAAACTTTACTTGTTAAACACATTTAAAAACAGCCTATACTGAAATAAAGGAGTGTACAGATAAGCTAAAGAAACAATTACATTATACAGTATATACACATAACAAAACTACCATTATTACAAACTATACATAAAGATACATTCAGGATACCCACTTAAACACTCATAATCATCAATGTACTCGAACCAACACATACAAGCATAACATTTAACCTCTTACAGGGTAAAAGGTCAGCAAAAAGAAATAAGCCCTTAATGATGCCCTAAAAGTAACTGATGCCAGGGCACACCTGAAATAATAAGGTACACTATTCTAAAGAGAGGGTGTGACCACCACAAAAGCCCCCTTTGCTTCAGCCTCAACCTTCGCACCACTAAGAGTATGAGGCTAATAGGCTGCGGCGCTCTCATCAGTGTGTAAATATGAAAGAGTTCTGAAAGGTAAGAGGAGGCCATTCTATTGAAACATTTATAAACAAGATTTTAAAATCAATTCTGTAGTAAACCGGATGCCAATGCAGCGAGATCAGTAGTGATAAGATGTGCTCAGTCGGCAAGTGGCAGCATTCTGGACAAGTTGCAGGCATCGTAATGACCTTCATACAGACAGCTGCGATAGTCCAAATGTGATGTTATAAAAACACAGGTTTTTCAAAATCACTAATGAAAAGTAAGGCCTTTACCTTGGCTAAAAGTCTCAGCTGTAAAAAACAACATTTAACTACAGAAATCTTTGTTCAGTTTATAACCACTGGTGGGAAAAAAGGAATCCACTTCACCTTTCTCCTCAAAAAAGTGTTCTGTGAACTGCCACTGTGTGGAGCTAAAGCTCTGCAGACTAAGACATTCACCTCAGTGATGTCAGTCTGTCTTTCCAGCAGATATACGTGTTCTTCTGGTTTATGACATTATCAGTATATTCAGTGACACTGGGCACATCAACTCCACACACATCTAGGTGAGACCCTCTGGGCTGCAGTCTAAACCACAGTTCAGTGTCAAATCTGCCGCTCTTACCTGTCTGTTCATCTCATCCTATCTGAAACAGAACAAGGTCAACATGGCACAAGACTGTCAGAAACTGTGTAATTGTAGGCTTATTCATTGAACAGACACGTCAAGCGACTGCTGACCCCTCACTTCCAGACACTTCCTCTATGTGAATACTGAGGCTGAAAGGCGTACAAGCTGAGTGTGAGTGTTTTATCTCTGTGTGGCTCCTGTTTGCTGGCCTCTGCTCTAACATGTCGTCTGGTTTTCATTTTCTTTTGTGTGTTTTCTGTTGTTTCCGTTATCAGCTCACTAATCTCAGTTCAGTTTAGATGAAAAAGTCAAATTCACTTTTCACTTACCCGCTTTCACTTTGTTCCTCAGTTTTCCTCCGTCACAGATTTTATTTTTCAGAATTAATCAACAAGCAGGTCTTTGTGTGTCTGTCGGTGTTCCATCAGTGAGTTTATAAAACACATCCAATCGTAGTGAAGTCAGATCTTCACAGCTCAAACCCTGAGATCGCACTGCTGTGCTGTCTTTGTTTTCTCTTTCACTTTAACATGGCAGCCATCCAGGCAGAACACACCTGAGTCTTAAAGAAACAGAAGATGCTGGAAATAAAAGGTTTGCTCACCATTAGAAGTTTATTTGAGTTTTTGTTTATCTTCTAAGAAGTACAAAACCCCCACCATGAGACAGAAGGACATGTCATAGACAGGAGGTCCAGATGAGCAGGAGAGGAGTCACAGTGGGTGAAGACTTCTGATGACCAGAGATGTTCATATAAAATAGAATTCTGTTTATTTAAACTACTTTATCAGGATCAATTAGGAAAGACTTGTCATTTTAATAAAATGTAAATCATTAATTTGAATTTTCCCCTGTATAAAGTGTATCTGATTTAATCTAATTTAACATATTGTAGTGACTCATGTAATTAAGAACAGGAGGACTCAAAGCTGTTGGGGTTTCTTCAGTTTTATTTCTCAGATTCAGTTTTGTACAAATGGACCCCTATTGTTAGCTCCACTATTTTGGGTTATGAAGTTCACCTCTAGAACCTTAAAACACAAATCACAGCCCTTTAGCTTTCTTGTCTCAATTACTTTATATACCTTTCCACTTCACTTGTCACCTTTACTCTCCTCACTCCTAACACACTTCACCCCACACTTCTGCCCCTCTTAAGCTTTACCCCGGTCTCTCACCCCCTAGGAGGTGTGCCCACCCCTTAAATTAGAAACCTCAGTTTCAGAAATAAGTTTGAGGAATCAAATAAGACTGAAAGACACTGAGTTGAGCTCACGAGCAGGTGGCATGAAGGCCGATTCCCACACCTCATGGCACTTCATGGCATATTAAGTTTGAAGGCCGAACCAGCATAAAGCTGTCATCCATAATGACATGTCAATCCCCGGCTAGCAAAGCTACATACAGAAAAACAAAAAGCAAAAAGGAGTAACAATAATTACATTAAGACTGTACAAAGTTAACAGAGGACAAACTCCTGTGCTGTGCTTGTATTTCCCTTTGTGAACTAACAAAAGTTAAAAATGAGGAGAAATTAAGGTTCTGCTCTGACGTCTGACATCTCAGTTGACCTCACTGACTTACGTTGGTCAGTCTGGTAGGAGACGCCATCATCTTACATTTGCATTGACAGCACTGTTTACCCAGGCCTGCTTCTCCTTCTGCACTTTCAGTCGTGAAATGTCCTTCTTTTAAAAACGTTGTGACAAAAATAAAAAAGAAAACACCAACCTTGCAGTTTAGGGCAGCAGATTGAAAACATACAATTTCTAATTTAAAATATTATATTAAACACGCACTGTTAGTTGCTGTAATAAGTCTCCAGATATTTATAAAATTTCTGTGTGTTGCTTAGTGTAATGGGCTATAAACCAGTGTTTTAAAGAAAAGGCAGAATTTCTGGAAAATTCTGCTACAGGTTATTGTTGATGGCTATCTACAGGACATAAATATTTATCTGCTATAGTCAGACTGCTTTGATTTAGTATCTCATCTACACACAATGTGAGGATACAGAACTGTCTGCTTCCTTTGAAAATTAACAAGTTCTGGGGACATTGGTTTCTAATCAAGTACTCAAAGTAAATGTGTTTACACTATTTGTTAAGCAGAGTAAATTGGCTTGCACCATTGTTTTCACTGATTGCCATGTTGATCTATGCAGAAATTGAAGAATTTATATATTTCTTGTAAAAGGAGAATAAAGAAGCACAGAGAAGTCTGGTCTGGGACTTGGGACTGCTGCCTGTTTCTTTTATGCTTTTCACCATATCGCTGTGGCTACACCCTGTAGCAACAATGGCTTGTACCTGGCCCAGGTTCCCCTAGGCCTGAGGCTGGTAACAATTGGGAGCTTGTCCAGGATAAGCACCCAGTCGTGGAGACAGTCATCACCACGCCTGGGAATTCCTGTTGTGAAACTTCAGGGACGACTTCTGTAACTGTGTCATCCAGAGAGCCCAGCTTCAGGTACAGAAGAGAGATGGCAACATCCAAACCACGCAAGATGCTGATCTGGGATATCCACAGAATTATAGAAGATGAAGAAGAGGTTGAAACTGTAGAACTGTAGAACTCTCACAACTAGGTGAACAAGAACTTTATTATTTCCTTTTTGATTATGTTAAGGGTGATAAGTTGAGAAATTTGGAGGACGAAGGCATGTCACACCTACTTCACCTCCAGGATTTCACAACTCCTAACTGAAAAAGATTTCAACCCTGCTATGAGTAAGGATTGTGCAGTTGTCATCACCACAGGACTGGATCAGGATAATCATTTGAGCAAAGCTAAACATCATGGC
The DNA here is from genome assembly GCF_900747795.2 of Erpetoichthys calabaricus. Lineage (NCBI taxonomy): Eukaryota > Metazoa > Chordata > Cladistia > Polypteriformes > Polypteridae > Erpetoichthys > Erpetoichthys calabaricus. The sequence goes on from NC_041397.2 coordinate 329,986,663, forward strand.
ACAAACTTTGAAAATAGGAGGAACTCTGGGGACTTGGGGAAGGGACACCTCCCTTATTTCACTTCAGATCAAGTGGTAAGACTTACTGATGTTGCTGGTTTTCTGTCTCGCAGGGAGTTCAAAGTCCATGGTGGCCAAATCTAGGATGATGGTTCTGAAATTTTATACAGTAACCTTTGCAAACAGATGTAGGACGACATGAGGGATTTACTGAGTTTGAAGTTGTTATGTCTGTACTAAAAGTAGTTAAACCAGGTATCTTCAAAGATTTTCTCATGAGTAGAGATGATCTCACATTAGATGAGCTCAAACGATTTCTTAGGTTACACATTAGGGAAAAAAGCAGCACAGAACTGTTTCAGGAAGTAAGCAATACGAAGCAACAAGATAGGGAAGCACCTGAAGAATTTGTATATAGAATAGTGGATCTTCGACAGTGTGTGCTGCTTGCATGAGAGCAGCATGGAGCTGAATTCAGCTATGACAGAAAATTAGTGCGGACATATTTCTTCATACCCTTTATCAAGGGTTGAAAGAGAAAAATAACAACATCAGACAAGACCTAAAACCAATTCTTACTGACCCGAAGGCAACTGATTTTGTAATACTAGAGCAGATAACTAGATCGACCAGGGAAGAAGCAGAGAGAATAAAGCGACTAAAGCCACTGAGTAAACATGGGTCAGTCACTGTAAATTCAGTAGAGGCAAAATACGATACACAGGCTGATCAGACTAAAGTGAGTTAGGCCAATGATAGGATGCAAGTGGACAGTGCAGCTGTTAAACATTTAACAGCTCAAGTGTCTGAACTAGCAAAGAAATTTGAAACGATTGTGAAACTTAACGATAATGATAATCTGACAGCTATCTGTGCACCTCAAGCTCAAAGTACAACTATTGAGCAGATAACAGTTCAAGAGTCTGTGCTAGAAAGAAATTTTGAAAAGATTGTGAAGCAATTAATAGCTCGAGTGTCAGAACTAGCAGAATATTCTGAAAACATTGTGAAATATACTGATACCAATAGTTGGAGAGCCATTAGTGCACTTCCACAACTGGACTCTCAGGTATCAAGGGGTAGTCCCAAACAAAGATGCAGAGGAAGTTGCCAAAAGGGAAAAGAGTTTTGCCCCCACTGTTTCCACTGTGGTCAGATAGGACACAGAGCAGTTGGCTGTACCAAGAGGCGGGAATCGGGAAACAGGAGTAACAGGTCCTCTCAGACTGAGGAACCAACAACGCGACACACCTGTCTAAGGACTGTCAATGACTCACCTATTGAAAGAGACACTAAATCAAACACAGTGAAAAGGAAAATGCAAAGACCAACAAGAACAAATAGTGAGACACCAGACTCAGTGTCTGATCACTCCGATGAGGAAGCTGAAACCTCATATGGTCCCTGTCGCTTGCCATGCTTTCCTGCACATGTCAGATCTGAGGTCATAGAATCTGACTCACACTCCAGGCTCAGAGCCAAAGCCCGGGAGTTCTACCCTGAACCACGAGAACTACGACAACCTAACAGAAATCTTCCACTAGGAACATCAGTGGAACAAGGACTGGAAATGGAGACCAGTGTTGCAGAACCCCAGGTGGGAAATAATGATGACCCAGTGGAACCCACAAATGGTCAAGAAGACCTAGCAACAGAAGACCAGAGTGACAGAGAAGGGGACACTTTAAGAAGATCGTCTCGCACTGTCAAACCCAGAGAAGTATTCACATACCACAGACTGGGGCAGCCATCATACCAGCCTTGGAATCCTGGTGTCCATGCAGTTGTACAGAGTCCTATGTATCTGTTACCAAGCCACACAACAGTGTATCCAGCATACCCAGAATTTGATTATTACCTAAGACCATTGATTGAGACACAATAGACACTGAACCAAAGGCCGAGCCTTTACAGCAAGATGTCAGGAGACATCTCAAAAAAAGTAGAGGAGAGTGTAATGGGCTAGAATTCAGGATTCAAAAGAAAATGACATTTCTGTGTGTTGCTTAGTGTAATGGGCTATAAACCAGTGTTTAAAAAAAAGGCAGAATTTTATTGCTGATGGCTATCTACAGGACATAAATATTTACCTGTCTTGCTATAGAGTCACCTGCTTTGAATAGTCAGACTGCTTTGATTTAGTATCTCATCAATGAGGGGATACAGAACTGTCTGCTTCCTTTGAAAATTAACGAGTTCTGGAACCATTGGTTTCTTATCAAGTACTCAAAGTAAATGTGTTTACACTGTTTGTTATGCAGAGGAAATTGGCTCGCACCCTTGTTTCATTGATTGCCATGTTGATCTATGCAGATATTGAAGCATTTATATATTTCTGGGTAAAGGAGAATAAAGAAGCACAGAGAAGAATAGTCTGAGACTCGGGACTGCTGCCTGTTTCTTTAATGCTCCTCACCATATCGCTGTGGATACACGCTGTAGCAACAGTGGCTTGTACCTGGCCCAGGTTCCGCTAGGCCTGAGGCCGGTAACAGAGGCGCTCCACAGTGGGGACACTTACAGGCAGTCCCCGGGCGAGCAGGTCTGGGAGTTGTCCTATTGGCTCACACTGTGAGGAGCTGCTCCAGAGGACCCCCATTTGATTTGTCACACGCAGTTCTATTAACAGCACAATGTGGAGTGAAATGCTTAGTCACTAATCTCTGCGACTGTGCATTAAAGAAGAATAGAAAAATACAACAATACATGACATTAAAAAAATAAAGTAAAACTCATTGTTAAATGTCATCAATACTGCATATTATATTAGAATTACAAAATATGTGATAAATAAATAAGTTTATGTAAGAGAATTAACAGTAGGCCATCATTAATCTTTAGCCACATGCTTATTCAGAATGCAGATGCACGGCGGTCAGAAGCCCCTCCTCAATCTCTCTGGTCTTCAGACAGCCGTCGCGTTTCCCTGACTGCAGCAAAGAGAAGTGGCCGCTGTTGGGATGGCTGATGTCTCTGATACTCTTCTTTGCCTTGGTCTGATATTGTTTGCTGTAGATGTCCCAGAAGTTATTGAGTGCACACCCAGTGATGAGTTCATCTGGTGGCACCACTCTCTGCAGAGCCTTGTGGTCCTGCTGTGTGCTGTTCCTAATCCAGGCAGTGATACTTTCTATCTGAATCCTGTCAATGGTGGATATGAAGAGGTGTCTCAGTAGCCTGAAGGCAGCCTAAAATCCCTGAGGCATCTGAAATGGTAAAGATGTTGTCGTGTCTTCTTCATATTGGTGTTGATGTGCTTGGACCAGGTCAGGGCCCCTGCGATGTGGAAACGGAGTCACCTGAAACTGTCTTGCTGACATTCAGGAGTAGGTGGCTGTCCTGACACCACTTTATCCAAGTAAACCTGCTCATTGTTGTTAAATATCAGGTCCACCACACCTGTGTCAACAGCAAACATGACAGTGATGGTGAAGTCATGTGCAGCCATGCAGTCAGATGTGTAGGGGGGTCAGCACACAGACCTGTGGAGTGCCTGTGTTAAGGGTGAGGGATGATGAAGTGTGGCCACCCACCCAAACTCCCTGGGGTCTGCCTGTTAAGAAGTCATAAGTCCATCTGCTCAGTGAAGTGTTCAGACGCAGGTTCCTGAGCTTGGTGATGATCTTAGAGTGGATGAACCTGTTCACTTTTGTAATTCACACAGCACAGGTTCACAGCTGACCACCAGCATTCACCGAAGTGCAGAATGTGCAACCTGGGATGGATTGTCAGTGCAATCCTATGACAAAACACCCACGCTTTTCCAGTTTTCTTCAGGCCCACTATAAAATGTTCTTCACGTGGTTGGTTCTTCCTTGCCTCAGTTCTATTGCAGACTTTGGCTGTTTTACTTGTAATCCCAGAATGCTTTATGATTTGGAGACCGGGGCTCTGTTTTGAAGGATTCCCTGCTCCTGTTTTGATGATTTTGCCCGTGAGTTTGCGATCATTGTAATGCTGTAGAATGACGTTGGGGCTGATCAGATGACTCCATGGTGGTATTATGTGATGGATAAGAGTCTGCCTGTTATTCTCAGCAGTAAGGGGGCCATCAATTGTGATCAAATAACCAACTTTTTTTAGAGGAAATGCAGCCCAAACCCTGCATGGCTCACGTTGGCCTGCAGATACTCATCCATGAAGTGTTCACTGACTGAAGATGAGCAGAACATATTTGATGTCCTTCTGTGAAGATTGTGCTCAGGTGTGGATTCATCATAAGACAAAAGTCAGGGACACTCGAGGTGACCTGTCCACTTGACAGGCAGTAAAAGCAACAGAGACACCGGAGTTGGGCTGAGGTGGGCTTGCCATGTTCCCATCATGCAATGGTACAGCATTCTTTGGAGCCTCCTGTATTTTGCAGTAAAACTTAAAACTCTGTTATTTTTTCAGCCTTCCTGAGTTTTTTAGAGGCAGCAGAAGAAGTTCATAAAGCTGTCTTCTGATTCCTGTGAAATTCTCACAGCATGTCAGACCAACATGTATCAAGCAGCGGTCACTCAGGTGGTCAGCAATCATATGAATCCCCTCAGCGGGTCGCCCAGCATTCAGTGCTTAGTGTATTTAATAAGCTGTCAGCTCATATACATAACCTGCTTTTGAAATATTATCTTTGGTATGCTTTATATATTTTACTGTAGTTCTACTTGACTTCTTCGATTGCTTGATTTTCCTTTTATTGTTTTTGAATTTTATTTTTCACTTTAATGTTACATTAGTTTTTCTTGGACTCTAACAGGATAAATGCTGAGAAAGTTGTTTGTTACCATTGAATTGTAGCAGGTGAAGCCCCTAGTTAGACCGTACTTGGTGTGTTGTACTGAAACATTATTAAAGTTATAAAAAATGTGAGCCCACCCTGAGACACACTGGAGCAGCACCACCACTGACCTGCTTAGCCCAGGAAGTTTAGAATCCATAACTCCATAACTGTCCACTCTTCAAACATCTGCAGGCTTGTAGAAAAAAGACAAAAGCGGGAACAAGAAGAGCAGCTTGGCTAACTGCTGCAGGCACATTCACTGTGCTGATCTTCAATGGGGTCTCCTAGCAGAGCCTGAGGTTGGACTGTGCAGTGAATGAATATTTAATTCAACTAAGTGTAGAATTGTTTTGCATCATTATTTATTCTTGCTGTTCTGTTTTAGGTGACTTTGACTTCTCCATTTTGCATTTCTGTGGTCCTTCCATAGCACTAGTGCCCCCTACTGGACACAGGTTTAAACCCAGACTGGGATCTTTATATAGACAACATCTTTGCATCCTATGAACAATTACATTCCAAATTTAACTTTCCAGCTACACATTTCTTTCACTATCTTCAAATTAGGGACTTAAACAAAACCAGCCTGATTTTCCTCATCAGTTTATGATCTGAGTTAAAAGCTTATTTTTGTGTTCAAATTGTTCTTCCACAATACTGTATGTGGCTTATTGTGTGGTTCAAAAAATTAGCAATTTGACTTCTTCATCTTCAAATGCGATACTACATATGTAGGGAGGGTGAAGAGAAATCAAACAATTTCGATGGGTGCTGGGCATAGAAAATAGCGATGTGTTTAAAATTCTGAAGGGAATTAGTCCAGTGGATCGAGACTGTTATTTTAAAATGAGTTCATCAAGAACATGGGGACACAGTTGGAAACTAAATTTCATATAAACATTAGGACGTTTTTCTTTACACAGAGAACCACAGACACCAGGAATAAGAGACCAAGTAGTGTGGTGGGCAGCAGGACTTTATGGACTTTAAGAGGTCTGGACTGGTGAGCTTGTTGGGCTGGATGGCCTGTTCTCGTCCAGATTGTTCTAATGCACTAAAAACATTGTGTGCTCCAGGGTCTGATTAATATCACTGATTAGCTGTTATTAAAATAGTAGAAACGTAGATTTAGAAAAGTTAAAAGACAGAGGAGAGAAAAACATGGTCATAAGCTACAGGTGAGTGTATCTATTGGCAGTGCCCACCCAAACAGGTCATCAGCCCATCCAATGAACATTCAGAAAAAAGTAAGAAAGCTTTCACTTATTTGAACTTTTAGCTGACCTCCCTAAATGCCAATTTGTTCACCCCACCCTAGTAACCCCACTGGTCACAAGTGGAGAAAAGAATAAGTAAAAAGCTGAGAAGATGCAAAGTACAAATCAAATAACTGAGAAATAAGAGAAGGAGATGGCAAAAGTGAAAGAGAAAAGAATTCCTAAAAAAAACGGTTCTACCTGTCAGCTCTGCTTATCATCACATTGGCACAAAGAAGACAGGAGACATGACTGACAAGTCAACAACTGAGATTAGCGTTTAAAGAAGATTAATCTGAAAGACCCTCAACTGTACTAAAAGGTGGCGTTTAAACAAAGTGACATTCTGTAACATGGAGGATCACACACTTTCACAGATTTAGAGTAAACTGTTAAATGCACCCTTCTTACTTCTAATATCACTGCAGCACTCACCAGTTCTATCAGTGGTGGTCTGCTGAAGATGGCAGTGAGCAAGGACACCACAGACACAGAGGACCACCTCAGCGCTGCAGTCTGAGCCATGATGAAGGGCTAAATTGGAATTTTTATCTTAGATTTCCACATTTAAATCTGACAACTGACAGAAGAAGGCACTTTAGTAACCCTGCTGACCCCAGAAGGACCCTTAGTGTGTGTGTGGATAATATGCTGTGTATTCATCAAAGTGACGCCTTAGCAGTGTCCCTCATCCTCCTGTTCACTCAGTTCTCTTACTGGTGCCCTCAAGGCTGGTTTGTGTGAGGCGACTATTTGGACTGTTTGTGATTCTCGTGTCTCACTGTCTGTTGCCTGTTGTCACTCATCTGGTTTTGTATTTCAGTGACACATCACATCCTTCAGTTTATCTGCTCTTTTCACTGTAAGGCAAATTGAAAGTTCAGCTCCTTCCTTGCTTATCTGATATCATTTTCAATTTTGTCATGTCAGTCATTTCTTATTTCTTAAAGCTCTTGAAATCCATTTGTGCTCTCAGATTTTATAAAAGACAAGCAGCAGCAGCATGAAGGTAAAGCCATTTAAACAGCAGGCCCTGAGATTTCGGTGCTCAAATGATTTTATTTTACTCTTTCACTTTAATGTGGCAATCGAACAGGAGGAACACACCTGAGTCTTAAAGAGACAGGAAATGGCAAAATAAAAGGAAATGTAAAAATTCTCTTGTGCTAAAGGAGAAGGTCTTTGATGGGCAACATCTGAACAGTGAGGCCTTCACACAAGCCAATCAAGCTTGTTGTGGACAGCAGGAGAATTCATTCAGAGAAAGTCAGGTGGAGTTTGTGTCACCATGGACTTCATGTGAATACTGAGCCATCTGAGGCATTAAAATAAAACACAACCTCTGTTAATGGCAACCCCGGTCTGCTGAGCAATAAACACAAAGAAGGGAAGAGTGGCAGGCAGGTTGGAAAAGGAAAGGGTGCAAAATAACTGGAATATATATAAGTAGAATAGCATAAGACCCACTGTATGAGCTGGCATTCCATCATTCCAGTCTGCAACATCAGAGCCCACTGCAGGGGACCCAAGAGTAACTGCAGGCCTGTCAATGTGGCACATGAATTCCAAGTAGTGTGACAACAGAATGCAGCCCTTTTAAGGATAGCGAGTCACCTCAAAATGCGACGTGAACAGCACAGAATCCATTTGGCTGACATCATAATATCAGAAAGCCTCTTCATTCAAGTCAAGATTCACAGGGGCCGTGCCTACTCCTGGTTACTACTACTACTACTACTACTACTACTAACTCAGCAGCACAGGGCACAAGGCAGGAAAAACCTGTACTATAAAGTGGCACATAAAGTTTGACATGTGTCTTAGCCAATCAGCATAAAGTATTTGGTGGAAGTAATTCTCCCCAAACCTTAGTTCTGCCATCTATTCTGTACCTGATGTGTGGGGGTTTGAGAGACAGCAGACATCTACTTTCTCTGCTGTTTGTTTTCTGGTTTTCTGTGCTGGCGATCTTCTCCACCACCACCTGATTGATGGATTGACGGCTAGAGGTTTACATGACCATCATCGTCAAATTCTTCCACGTAAAGCCTGAAAGCCATGATGACTAATTGAGGTCATTAATGTTAGATAGAATGCCTAGAGGGGCCTGGGTGGTCTTGTGGCCTCAGAACCCCTGCAGATTTTTTTTGTTTTTTTTATCCTCCACCAGCCATCAAACCTTATTTTTATTTCTATGTTAATTAGTATTGCCTAATTTTATTTCCGTATTTTGTCTTTTTTCTATTTCATCCTGTAAAGCACTTTGAGCTTCATTATTTGTATGAAAATGTTCTCTAGAAATAAATGTTGTTGTTGTTGTTATCCAAATGGAAGGGCAGCCATCTTGTCTGTTGTCTCAAAGGAGCGGCCATCTTAGCTATAGTCTGAGAAATGGAGGCCACATTGACTATAGTCCTGAAGGGGGGGGATGAGAACAGCCTAAAAGGAAGCCAGGTAGTCACCTGTAAGTGAAGCAGGTGTCCTAGTCCCAGGTGACCACAGTGCATGCACAGACAGTACAGAGAGCCTGAGTAAGAGACACAGTGACAGCATGTGCAAGAGAACTTTATTCTCTTTACACTACCAAGGAGATTGGGGGGGGGGGGGTTTGGTTGATTTTAACAGCCTCTTGAGAAATGTATCCAGTTGTGGGGAAAATGTCACTCGAAAAAATGTGTTGGAATGGACGAGTGGACGATAGACCTACAGTGGTCACAAACCAGCAGGGCTGAGGTTCAAGAGAAACAGAACAATTGTTTCAACAGTCAATGACCAGTGGCAAGTGGATTTGGTAGAGATGTCTTATTACTCAAAATTCAATGATGGATATAAAAGTATCCTCACATGTATCGATGTGCTCTCAAAATATGCTTGGGCTGTGCCATTAAAGGCCCAGACATGGACAGACGTTTCCTGGAGTTTTAGTTTGGTGGTTAGACAGGGTAGAGTTCCTAAGAAACTACTGACAGACCAAGGAAGAGAAAATCATAACACTTTGATGCAAAAAATATTAAAACAGAACAATGTTGTACATTTTGTCATGAATGATGTAAGTGATGTAAAAGCAATTGTAGTAGAGCAATTCAACAGGACTTCAAAGTCCGAAATGTGGAAATATTTTGCATATGTAAATAGTTTTAGGTAGATACTGTAGATGTCCTGTCAGGCTTTCTGCAGAGTTAAAATCCAGTTTTCATACCACAATTAAAACCAAAAAAAGAAAATGCTCTGAGTGTTTGGAAAGGCTGAGCAAAGAAAATCTACTGCATGCACTTTGAGAATGGGTGATCATGTCAGAGTATCAAAATGAAAAGGTGTATTCGACAAAGGCTATGAGCAGACATTTACAGACGAAATATTTATTATTGTGGGCTGCTTTAAACAACTCAAGCCTGTATATAAACTAAAAGATTATGCAGATGATGAAATCCAAATGGCATTTTATGCAGAACAGTTGCAAGAAATAAACCCTGATACTAACAAATTGTTCTGCATCCAGATAATTTTAGCCACCTGTGGGTGTGGTAGAGTCAAACATGTATAGATAAAATGGCTTGGATGGGACAAGAAATTTAACATTTGGGTCAAGGCTTCAGAAGTGAAAGACATAAGGAGTTAAGAAAGTAACAAAAAGTCTAAAGTCAGCACTGGATTATATGTAACACTGCTGAGTAATTCATCAGCCAGGACTTTTCTTAACAACACGACCGCATCATTCACCGTTCAGTGAGCCAAGACAATAGAACTGTCCAGAGACTGGGAAGTGGCATTAGTGGAACTGACCAACCCAGAAACATTCAACTCCTTCACCCAGGAAGCACAATTTATGCTAATGAATGAGGAAACAAGATCAACAAATTGGACAAACACCTTAAACAAAGACTACTGAAAACATTTTAAGAATACAGAAGCATCGTTGTTGAAAATGAATCATGTCATAACAACCCAACATCGCCTAAATCAACACTTAAATACAATCCTATCAGTAGAACTGTTTGCCTCATTGGTGATAAAAACATTTTGCTCCATGTGAAGGGAGAACCGGCTTACATTCTGGGATTTGATCCAGAGACGCCGTCTTACAAGTCACCTCACTCGTCAGACTGGTTTTTTCACAATGTTAGTGTAAACTGATATCATCGGAACACAAAAGGTGAAGACGGCTCAAATGTCAGTATATTTTTTGAAAAGCCAAACTACATACCCCTCGGCGTGCAAAGATTCAATACTACAAGAACTGAAATAAAGACAGACCAGAATAAACCAGTTCCATTCCAGTATGGGAAAGTAATAGCCATGTTTCATTTTCATCCAGCAAGAACTATCAATTTTTAAACATGATTGTAACAAAAAACAATAGAGACCCACACACCTGTGCACATTATGACAAGACACAAGCTGGCAATGGTCTTTATGGGCTCCATGTCCAGTACGGTGGTGGTATTTTTAAAGCTCTCTTCAGAAAAGCAGCACCTCCGTTTAGGCGAGGGCTAGAAATCACTAAACCTCATGTGAAGTCTGCAGTGAAAAGCAATGCCAATGATGTCAAGAGTCACGTGGCTGTTGCTGTAATGAATAAAGTTACAACACCCCAACAAGAAGGTCCAGGTATGATTGTTATAAAGAGAGGTATTAAAAGAAAAAGACGCACACCACACCTAGCACTGCTTGGGCCACCTGTACCACTGAGGAAAGAGCAAAGAGGAAAAACAGTCGACACTCTGTGAAAAGAAAAAGAAAGTCAGCAAAGAGAAGAAACCCCAGCCAAGAGAAACTGAGTTGATACATTCTAAACATGGCTTTTGTACACTGTGGGTCAGATGAATGTCGAAAATCTGAACTGGACATATTTCGGCTTGCACCAACACAAACCAGCATTGATAAAAGTTACAACTGTGTTGAAGTGCCACCTCTCACAGCTTTGTCAGAAAGTGCAACACTTGAGTTTTTGATTGTCAGAAATGATCGATACCTGGACCTCAACAACACTCTCGTCTACCTGAGCTGTAGAATAATCAGAAATGGTGGAGCAAATATTACTGCAGATGCACATGTTGCCCTTGTAAACTACCCAATTGCTTCTCTGTTCAGTCAGGTGGACATCACCGTCAGGGACAGACTGATCAGTCAGAGCAGTAACTGTTACCCATATCGAGCGTTTATTGAAGCTGTACTAAATTATGGGGATAAGACCCTGAAGACACAATTTTCAGCAGGGTTGTTCTATAAAGACACACCCGGTCATCGCAAAGTCACTACGATGAATGGAATAAATTAGGGATTCAGAAAAAGGGCTACTTACTCGGCCAGAAATCACAACGTTGATTCATTGGGTCATATCCATGCAGATCTGTTGTTTTAAGAGAAATTATCAATTAACCAGATTGATATAAAAATAAAGCTGATATGAAATAAGGATGCCTTTTGTCTGATGAGCCATGATGATGAATTTAAGGTATGTTATCAGCATCATTGTTTGTGAAAAGAGTTCAAGTGAACCCTGGAGTCAGACTGGGCCATGCTGAGGCGCTGCTGACCAGCAATACAAAATCCCCAATTGACCGGGTTCAAATGGATAGATAGATAGATAGATAGATAGATAGATAGATAGATAGATAGATAGATAGATAGATAGATAGATAGATAGATAGATAGATAGATAGATAGATACTTTATTAATCCCAATGGGAAATGAAGGTGTTCAGCATACCTACTGGGAGTCATGCCTGCAACCGGGAAATCCTGTCTTGGGGACAGCAGACAGAAGTGGTTGTTTTGGGATTTGTTGACAACGCGGCCTTCAGTGGCAACTTTATACACAACCCCTTTAACTTTAAACATAACATCATCAACTTCATGGCTCTTTTCCTGGATGTAGGGCAGATACCCACTAAGCCTCTGCAGCCTGATTTTACTAATGGTCACTGCATCAGAGGATATTTTCAACTGGTGGAGACCACAGACAAGAAGATAAAAGACAAGGCACTGTTAGTCAATCGTGAAGAGTTTGCTGGAGGGGATTCACATTTTGCATTCACCCTAAGCCCTGATATGGAATCAACAGGACACGATTCACTCATCAAAACAGGCAACCTCAGGACTGAAATAATATTTGCTGAACTGCTGCAAGATACAGTGAATATGGTTGTGTATGCGGTGTTTGACAATATCAGCTTCTGGTTGAGTTAACGCTGGTGTGTCTGACTCCTGCTGCCTTCCGTCATAATTTGTATTGTTAGTCTTACTGTTCTTTCTTCTGTGGAACTGACTAATTTTGACTGTATCAATTTAATCTTGGATTATCAATTGTTACCTGATTGTTGGATTATTTATTCTTTTATTTGGAACTGGGTTTCTGCACGGACTGAGCTCAGGTCACAGAGTAGCTGTTGGTGTCACGATTTGGCTTTATGGACTCCCAACATGGATCATTCTTATCAGGATTGCTTTTTCTCCATTGTTTCAATATACGGTAGCTGAACTTTTCCAACTGTGGCTTTGCTCAGCTGAACCACCACCAGCACTGCAACTCCATCAAAGCATTGTGTATCATCATCATCTGAAATACACCCAGAGAGGATATCATTGGACCTTCAAATACGAAGACACCAAACAAATACGTTCGTTCTGATCTGTTAACTCTCCCCTGTTTAGGAACTCGGGTCGGACTATTGACCGCAGTGTTCTAGTGTAACTACCCAGGTCGACCAGCTCTGGGCTCAGAAAGAACAGGTTAACTACTGGACTTCTTAACATCCGTTCTCTGTCCAATGAGGGTCCTTTAATCTACAGTCTTGTGGAGTACCGTAAATTTGATTTCTTTTGTTTGGTTGAGACCTGGCAGCAACCTAAAGATCTTATACAACTTAATCAATGTTGTCTACCTGGGTTTGTTTAAATCTCGCAACCCCGACCTTCTGTGGGGGGTGGGGGTGGTGGGTGGGGTGAGGGGTGGTCTTGCCATACTGTATAATGAGAACTTTGAAGTGGTTCCACTGTCCTTGTTGCTAAATGCTTCTTTTGAATCAGTAGCTATAAAAATTAACGGTTCTGCACCAACGTACAATACTGGTTACACTCAAATTTAGTAATGATTTGTTAGTTGAATTTTCTACTTTATTGACCTCGTTATGTGCTGTTTCTCCTTATGTTATTCTAGTGGGTGATTTGAACATTCATGTAGATAATATTAACTGTCCATTTACAAAGGATTTCATGTCTTGTCTTGACTGTTTTGGTATACAACAATTTGTTCATTTCCCAAATCACTCCAGAGGCCTCACTCTTGATCTTGTATGCTACTCTGGCATTGCCCCAGGTAATTGTAATACACCTGATTTCTTTATATCTGACGATAAATTAGTTGATTTAGTGTTAAGCTGCCATTATTCAAAGTTAAACAACAACGCTATATATGTTATCGTAACCTAAAAAATATAAATATCTCTACAGTGACTGATAACTTTATCCACAATGAAGATTTACTTTCTTTACTCCTGGTGAATCGGTTTCTTACTCCAATGAGAGACTTCATAGCCTTTTGGACACATTTGTATTTCTAAAATCCCAGACTGTCTTCTTTACACGCTCTGCTCCCTGGTTCACTCCTGAGGTTTGGTAGCTCAAACCAAATGGCCGTTACTTAGGACATCTCTATGAAAAACTGAACTTGTGCACCTAGAAATGTACCGTGAGCACATTCGTCTGAACAAAAATGCATTATCTGCAGTTAAAACTGCTTATTACTCTAAACAAATTTTGTCTGATAACAACAAAAGAGCTTTGTTTTCCACTATTAACAGAATTCTGGTGCATCCTAATATAATTCCATATCATATGTGTTACACTGCTACATGTGATTCATTCTTAACCTTTTTTAAAAACCAAAATTGATAATATTCATCAACAACTTGCATCTTCAATACATTTGCTATCCAGCACCTTTCCCAAGCTCAAGGTCTATTTACCATTCACCCTCACTGCTTATGCCCAGCAACGATTAAAAGGATTGCTGTAAAGAAAATGTATCTGATGAGTCTCGCAAATTATTTGTCTTTTTCTTTTAATTAGACTAGTTACTACTTTTCTAATGATAATAGAATGTTTCTGAATAATTATATCCCAAATTATTCAAATAAGCATTTAACTAAACATACTTAACATATACCACATATAAAAATAAAACGAAAGGATAGGAATTGGGGTTTGGTACGTTTAATAAAGATGGCATGGCTGCAATAAAGAAAGCCCGCTCAGAAGAACATCCATTGAATTCTCTGTCTGTGTCCCTAACCACCGACTCAGTAACCCAAATTTTATACCTTATTTCAGTTAAACCAGCAGGATACTCATTCATAGATGCAGCCTCTTGGAGCCTCGATCATCACAAGTGCCATTAATGTACAGCTGTTTTTGTAATCACTTTTTAGACGTATCGTGGTGAGGTGTCCTGGGAATTTAATGGATGTCCTTCTGGATGAGCTTTCTTCATTGCACCAGTACTTTCCCTGTCAAATGTACCAGCACACATTTCCTGTGCTTCCATTTTCTTTCTCCATGTAACTAATCAGAACAAAGTATGTGTCTCAAATAAATGTAAAACCAGCTGTAGGCTTAGAAGGCCAATTCCTCAAAACATTTAAGGAACATTGAAAAATCTTCGTAATACATGTTTAATTATTCCATCCATCCAGGGTTACGCCAGTCCCAGCCACATACAGCGCGAGGCAGGACCAGTCAATAGACGGGTGCCAGCTCATCGCAGTGTGAATGTGAGCGCGCACACACACACACACACGCACGCACGCACACACACACACACACACACACACACACACACACACACACACACACACACACACTAGTAGTGTCAATTTAAAATCACTAAATCCTCTAAACTGCATGACTTTGGAAGAAAACCCACCAGGAAAACATACAAACTTCAGGCAGGCAACACCCAGCACGTGACCCCCTTACTGCACTTCCACCACACCACTGTGCCCCCACATGTTTAATTATTAACAGGATACATTATTTAAATAAAGGTAACAATTTATCTGTATAATGTAATATACACACTTTAATTCAAATGATATGACGTATTCTAACAGTTCACAGCTCCACGAGGAATCAAAATCGACTTAGAAGGAAGCCATCATCATCATCATCTTTAAATACAAGGCGTTCTCTTCTAATTCTTCCATTTGTGACGTCTTCTAACAACACTGAAGCAGCCATGGCAGTTGGAATAGTTTGGCCGTTCTGTACTCCATTATATTGCTACAGAATGATTACAATCAAGTGAATTCAATTTGTAAACGATATGTAATTAATTTCAGTGTCTTTGATAAAACACACGTCATGTATGCAAATCTCAAAAAGAAAGGGACACCACACAGAAACAGAAACAGCAGCGCTGCTCTCACGCTGGGTGCTCACCGTTTACAAAACCCAACAGAAAATGTGAGTACGAATAGTTTGAGGCTGCAGTGAAAATGTGTGTAGTGCTACGCCAAGTTTAGTTTTTAAACATCTCGAAGTGAGCGTGGAAACGGGCGTACGCAACATTTTAATGTGCTCTCACCGTTTATACATGAGGCCTCCCCAGCACACCACCACGTAGGAGAGGGCGCTCGCCACAACCATCTGATAGAACATCTGCAGCATCTTATTGCAGATTTTAAAACTAAAAAAAAATTTAAAAGTTTAAAACTACAGTGAGGGGTGAGAATGTCTGAAGGCCATCGTGGTGGCCACGTTCTGCACAAACAGCGCCCTCTACTGTCCCTATCTGTCCCTGCGCCTGTGCAGTACATTCACCACATGTGAGTTTTATAAAGCTGCTGTCAGAGACTTGTGGTTTATAGGACCTCAACATAAACCTGACACATGAGCAGGACGGCCGTTTTAACTTTAGTTTTGTCAGAGGAGTTCTGCTCAATTCATTAATTCATTCAGTTCAGTTGGCTTTTTCTTTTTTTTAAGGACACATCTTTATTTATGAATAACTGGAAATGTCTTCAGGATTTTAAATGTTATCTTTCTGTCTAAATAAAGGTCTGTTCTGTTTTGTTGGTTTCTTTATTCTTTATAATGTATTTAATTCTGTGCATTTCTGTGTCCGTGTTTTCGGTGTCTACATGAAGTTCAGTGGTCCTCGTTCATTTACTGTTGGGTGTGTGTGTCTCCATTGCTCTCTGAGTGTGTCCTGTTGGTTTGCTCACAGGTGGGCTTCGTTTTATGTCACACTTTACACACATCTTGTGTGCCAACTTTATGTGTTGGCTAGATTGGTTTGGCATATCTAATGACAGAGCTCTGGACAAAGCGTCCACATAATGCACACAAAGCACTCACCACGCTGACTCACATTGTAAACCACCCAAGTGCCAACATCAAATTACAACATGTGTGTGTTTTCTTTTTTTGGGGTGGCATGGTGCTGAATTAGTGACGCTGCCTGCCAGCTCCAGTGAGTCCTCACTTCTCATTCCTGCCCAAGTTCTGTCAGTTCTGTCAGTGTGAGGTCTGCCTGCTCTCCCCTTGTCCCTGTCAGTTCTTCTTATGGTACTCTGGTTTTTCTCACACATTCATTAAAGACACACAGGCTCTGGGTGACTACATGTGTGTGTGTGACTGGGTAAAGTGATGGACTGGCATCTTCCCCTGGGTGTTTGCTGCCTTGTGCCCAGTGCTGATGGGATAGCAGTGAGGACGAAAAAGGCACACTGAAAGCAGGCAGATAATATTTCTTCAGGTCTCTTTATTTTTATTCATTCGGAGTCACAGTAAGTAGAGATTCAAAAGAGCATAACTTATTGCCGCAAAGCTCAATTGAACCCTGATCAAAAGCCAGGAGGGGTTTTTTATACTTCAGCATCTCATGATTAATAAAACAGAAAACATCCTTATCATCTAAGTAGAGTTAAACAACATGTCTGTTGAGCTAAGCAGTATCTGTGTTCTCAAAGCTAAGCACAGGAGAGATGCCTTTGCATAAACTACATGTACTTTCTGCAGCCTTGTGACCTTGTCCCTGAGACATTCACTCTGAGAAAGGGAAAACAAGAAACAGCTTAGATTTTATTCATGTGGACACTATTTCTCCTGAACCCTGGAATAACATATTTTTGTTAGTTCATAAGCCAAAGCGTCTCTCACTGGCAAATTACAAAATAGTTATTATAAAAATTCTAATTTACTAAACACACAAAATACATGGTGCTGAGGAGAACATTCTTCTTCTACAGCAGTAAGCAGTTGTGAGCCCTGGCCCCTCATCCAGTATGTATGCTGTGGTCAGGGCCATCCATAGAAGGGCTACATGCTGTATATCCGTAGCACTGCATTTATATACAGTTGAGCCGTGTGAGTGCTGAGGTAAGAGTCCACGGGGCAGACATGCGGACGAGGAGGTCCTGACCAAAGACCAGTAACGTCACTTACGCTCAGCCCTGTCATATAAAGGACGGTCTGGCAGCAGGTGCACCAGCATGTCAGCCATAAGGAGGAGGACACCAACGCTTTTCTACTTTCTCATATTTATTTTGTCCTTTTTTTTCGTTTTGCTTTTCTTTTGCATTAACACAATGACATTTGGGGTTTCTTCAGCAGGTACCCCAACACTTTATGATGTGCTTTCTTGGTTCAGTGTAACTATATTTACATTTCTACAAAACTTAATTCTACAAAAAAGTTAATACAGTGTGTAAAGTGCTGTGATTGTTAAAGGCTCCCTGACCTGCCATATGACAAGAATTTCAGTTTCTCCACAGGAAGAACCCCAAATCTCAAAACCTGATTTGATTGAAATCTGGTGATGTTACAGAAAAAATATTTATTATTTGTCAATATTTATTATAAATAATACTATAGAGAGTGGGACATACTAAGGCATGGTGCCCCTTTTTCACCTCAGCACTTTATTTATAAAAGGCACTTTTCCAATTTATTTTAATTTGGAGCCTTTTCTGAGGGGTCCAAAGGGGCTTTAT
This sequence comes from Erpetoichthys calabaricus, assembly GCF_900747795.2. Classification (NCBI taxonomy): domain Eukaryota; kingdom Metazoa; phylum Chordata; class Cladistia; order Polypteriformes; family Polypteridae; genus Erpetoichthys; species Erpetoichthys calabaricus. The sequence continues at coordinate 330,004,677 of NC_041397.2, forward strand.
GTGGTGTTGCCAGACTCTTAATGCACAGTCTTCTCTCAGTTTCCTTAAATGTACGTATCTATTAGCTAAACGCCAGCTTTTTAGCCCAAGCTGTTTGGAGAGAGTGATACTCGATGATATTCACCTTTGTTCATCAGGTCTCCCTGCGCTCACACACAGCAGTTTGTTAAAATTGAAGTAGTAAGCACTTCCACCTTGGCTGAGTGTGGGCTGTTCTGATTTTAATCGGTAGGCAAATCCAGGTGACGTGACTAACTACGCCCATGTGTGTTATGGAGACTGATTTGTATTGTTGCTGTATTGCTAGAGCCAGTATTTATAGAATTACAAACAGAGTTCAATTTTATGTATTTTTTGCAGACTTTCAGTAGATTTACAGATGGTTGACAAACCCACCTCCATCCCGGCCCTCCATCTGTTTACCTTAAAGAGAGATGCTTCCTCATTCTCTGAAATTCTTGGCATAATAGAGGTGGACCACATACAGCAGACGAAAAACACCAAAAGACATACTTGAGTGAACAGCAGTAACAAAAATGGTAGACATCTAACAATAATAATAATAATAATCATATATCCTCAAATTTCCCATTATTCCCACTGATTACAAGTTCCAGTCCTAAAGAATACACGTTCATGTCAAATTGAGTCCTCCAATGACCATAAAGGAAAGCAGGAAAGTCAGCAGGAAAAGCAGGAAGTGATGTGTGGCTGGAATGTTCTCCTCCTGGCCTACTGAGTATGTTCAAGAGTAAGCAGCGCCAGTGAACTGATAATCTTATTTATTATTACTTATTATCTGATTGACACCTTTATCCAAGTAACTTACTCCATTTGAGATACAGTTGGTTCCATTTTCTTTTCTTTTTCAGTGAAGGCACATGTTCAGGGTCACACACTGGTGTCAGTAGCAGGATTTGAAGCAACAACCTCAAGATCTGAAGTCCAAAGTCCTCTGTGTGTGTGTGAAATAAAAATCATAAAATAATTAAGTGCTAATTAAGTGTTAATTTTATTTTCAAGGAGACTTTCACTTCTGCAGTAAAACAATGGAAAATGGAAATTTTTCATTTATTATTTTTCAGGAGAAGCATTTTTTAGGGCATGCGATGCATCCATCCATCCATCCTCTTCCGCTTATCCGAGGTCGGGTCGCGGGGGCAGCAGCTTGAGCAGAGATGCCCAGACTTCCCTCTCCCCGGCCACTTCTTCTAGCTCTTCCGGGTGAATCCCAAGGCGTTCCCAGGCCAGTCGAGAGACATAGTCCCTCCAGCGTGTCCTGGGTCTTCCCCGGGGCCTCCTCCCAGTTGGACGTGCCCAGAACACTTCACCAGGCAGGCGTCCAGGAGGCATCCTGATCAGATGCCCGAGCCACCTCATCTGACTCCTCTCGATGTGGAGGAGCAGCGGCTCTACTCTGAGACCCTTCCGGATGATTGAGCTACTCACCCTATCTTTAAGGGAGAGTCCAGACACCCTTCGGAGGAAACTCATTTCAGCCGCTTGTATTTGCGATCTCGTTCTTTCGGTCACTACCCATAGCTCATGACCATAGGTGAGGGTAGGAACATAGATCAACTGGTAAATTGAGAGCTTTGCCTTATGGCTCAGCTCCTTTTTCATCACGACAGACCGATGCAGAGCACACATCACTGTGGACGCCGCACCAATCCGCCTGTCGATCTCACGCTCCATTCTTCCCTCACTCGTGAACAAGACCCCGAGATACTTGAACTCCTCCACTTGGGGCAGGATCTCGCTACCAACCCTGAGAGGGCACTCCACCCTTTTCTGGCTGAGGACCATGGTCTCGGATTTGGAGGTGCTGATTCCCATCCCAGCCGCTTCACATTCAGCTGCGAACCGATCCAGAGAGAGCTGAAGATCACGGCCTGATGAAGCAAACAGGACAATATCATCTGAAAAAAGCAGTGACCCAATCCTGAGTCCACCAAGCCGTACCCCCTCAACACCCTGGCTGCGCCTAGAAATTCTGTCCATAAAAGTTATGAACAGAATCGGTGACAAAGGGCAGCCCTGGCGGAGTCCAACTCTCACTGGAAACGGGTTCGACTTACTGCCGGCTATGCGGACCAAGCTCTGGCACCGATCGTACAGGGACCGAACAGCCCTTATCAGGGGATCCGGTACCCCATACTCTCGGAGCCCCCCCCCACAGGATTCCCCGAGGGACACGGTCGAACGCCTTTTCCAAGTCCACAAAACACATGTAGACTGGTTGGGCGAACTCCCATGCACCCTCCAGGACCCTGCTAAGGGTGTAGAGCTGGTCCACTGTTCCGCGACCAGGACGAAAATCATACTGTTCCTCCTGAATCCGAGGTTCGACTATCCGACGGACCCTCCTCTCCAGAACCCCCGAATAGACTTTTCCAGGGAGGCTGAGGAGTGTGATCCCTCTGTAGTTGGAACACACCCTCCGGTCCCCCAGTCTGCCAATCCAGAGGCACTGTCCCTGATGTCCATGTGATGTTGCAGAGACGTGTCAACCAAGACAGCCCTACAACATCCAGAGCCTTGAGGAACTCCGGGCATATCTCATCCACCCCCGGGGCCCTGCCACCAAGGAGTTTTTTGACCACCTCGGTGACCTCAGTCCCAGAGATGGGGGAGCCCAACTCCGAGTCCCCAAGCTCTGCTTCCTCATTGGAAGGCATGTTAGTGGGATTGAGGAGGTCTTCGATGTACTCCCCCCACCGACCCACAACGTCCCGAGTCGAGGTCAGCAGCGCACCATCCCCACCATATACAGTGTTGACACTGCACTGCTTCCCCCTCCTGAGACGCCGGACGATGGACCAGAATCTCCTCGAAGCCGTCCGAAAGTTGTTCTCCATGGCCTCCCCAAACTCCTCCCATGCCCAAGTTTTTGCCTCAGCAACCACCGAAGCCGCATTCCGCTTGGCCTGCCGGTACCTATTAGCTGCCTCCAGAGTCCCACAGGACAAAAGGGACCGGTAGGACTCCTTCTTCAGCTTGACGGCATCCTTCATTGCTGGTGTCCACCAACGGGTTCAGGGATTGCCGCCACGACAGGCACTGACTACCTTACGGCCACAGCTCCGGTCAGCCGCCTCAACAATAGAGGCACGGAACATGGCCCATTTGGACTCAATGTCCCCCACCTCCCTCGGGACATGGTCGAAGTTCTGCCGGAGGTGGGAGTTGAAGCTACTTCTGACAGGGGGCTCTGCCAGACGTTCCCAGCAGACCCTCACAACACGTTTGGGCCTACCAGGCCTGACCGGCATCCACCCCCACCATCGGAGCCAACTCACCACCAGGTGGTGATCAGTTGACAGCTCCGCCCCTCTCTTCACCCGAGTGTCCAAGACATGTGGCCGCAAGTCCGACGACACGACCACAAAGTTGATCATCGAACTGAGGCCTAGGGTGTCCTGGTGCCAAGTCCACATATGGACATCCCTATGCTTGAACATGGTGTTCATTATGAACAATCCGTGATGAGCTCAGAAGTCCAATAACAAAACACCGCTCGGGTTCAGATCGGGGGGGCCATTCCTCCCAATCACGCCCTTCCAGGTCTCACTGTCATTGCCCACGTGAGCATTGAAGTCTCCCAGCAAGACGAGGGAGTCCCCAGAAGGTATGGTATGCCCTCTAGCACCCCCTCCAGGGACTCCAAAAAGGGTGGGCACTCCAGACTGCTGTTCGGTGCATACGCACAAACAACAGTTAGGACCCGTCCCCCCACCCGAAGTGCAGAGGGAGGCTACCCTCTCGTCCACAGGGGTAAACCCCAATGTACAGGCTCCAAGTCGGGGGGCAATAAGTATGCCCACACCCGCTCGGCGCCTCTCACCGGGGGCAACTCCAGAGTGGTAGAGAGTCCAGCCCCTCTCAAGGAGATTCCAGAGTCCAAGCTGTGCGTCGAGGTGAGTCCGACTATATCTAGCCGGAACCTCTCAACCTCGCGCACTAGCTCAGGCTCCTTCCCCTTCAGAGAGGTGACATTCCACATCCCAAGAGCCAGCTTCTTTAGCCGAGGATCAGACCGCCAAGGTCCCCGCCTTCGGCCACTACCCAACTCACACTGCACCCGAACTCCTTGGCCCCTCCCATAGGTGGTGAGCCCATGGGAAGGGGGACCCACGTTGCCTCTTCGGGCTGTGCCCGGCCGAGTCCCATGGGTGCAGGCCCGGCCACCAGGCGCTCGCAATCGAGCCCCACCTCCAGGCCTGGCTCCAGAGGGGGGCCCCGGTGACCCACATCCGGGTGAGGGAAAACGCTGTCCAAATTTTGTATTCATCATGGAGGTTTTGATGAACGGCACTTTGTCTCATCCCTCACCTAGGACCAGTTTGCCTTGGGTGGCCCTACCAGGGGCATAAAGCCCCGGACAACAGAGCTCCTAGGATCATTGGGACATGCAAACCCCTCTACCACGATAAGGTGGCGGTTCGAGGAGGGGGTATGCGATGCATTAGATGATTAAATGTTATAAGTGCACAGTATCACCTGGATGCTAAATATTTCGCTGTCTGCACACTTTGACTGTTCCAGGCTGCCTTAGCCAATTTCCTGATCTTTATCACTTTTGATTGATTTCCAGACAGCTGATAAATTTGGCCTTGTTAGAAGTTAAGCTACCTGAGTATCAAAATCCCAACTTGACAGCCTTTCTCCTTCATTTGGATTTCTCGCACACTGATCACTCTTCATTCACCTGCCACAGGAAAAGGAGATACCAGGCAGACATGGCGTCTGTAATTGAGTTTCACGAGGGCAAAGGACTTGACCAGCACTTCCACTGTTAACACACAGAGATGGCCCCAATAAATATTAAACTTACCTGAATCAAGTGCAGATAATGGATGCTTTCAAATTTTCTTTCACCTGTGATCTTGTGAAGAATAACGCTGTAGTGTGTTCCATGAGATATCATTATAGATGGAAATTTCAAAATTGAATGACGTTCAGAAAAGAGTACATGTAGCCACATGTGTAGACTCAGGCTGGCCACTCTTGTTGCCCACCTCCACCCCAAGGAAGAGCCCTGGTTATGGCAGCACCATCTCACAAAAAAGAGAAAACTGGTCAGACAGACTAGAAGACATTTGTGTTTCTGCCTGTGGTCTTCCACCAGTTGAGCACATCAGAAACCATCATGTCTGCCCTCACTCAGCTCATCACATAGGTCAGCTCCTTTTCTCTGGAAGATGACACAGACTCTTGACCACCAAGACCACCCAGGGCAGGCTGGCACAGGGAAATGCACAACAAGCTGTGAGCTCCTGAGTGTTTTTTCAAATCAGTGAAAACAGAAGAATATCATCGAAGAACATAAAGTCACAACTCACAGGACATGAGGCTACATGGAGACTTTGCTAAATTCTTCAAAATTCTCAGAGGCCTCCATATTGGGAATCCAGTAGAATTCTTTGAATTAAATATAGAACAACACACTTGAGGATGCTGGTGGGAAAAAGTTCTTATTCATGCAAAAACTTCAGGAAATCTGGAAAAAAATGCTACCAAGTCACAGAGTTGAAGAAGAATCCTTGACAGCCTTTAAAGAAGATTTAGATGAGACATCAGACAAGTAAGGAATTAGCCGAGCAAACACAGTTGACTGAATGGTTTGTCAAACGTCTTATGTTCTAAGAGTATGAGGTTCACTCAAGTGCAGAAAGAGAAAGCACATTAGAAAGAACACATGAGGAGACATTACAGAATTAGGACAGAGTTGAAGGTCTGGAGAAAAGACAGAAATAGAGAAGGAGACGATTCAGACCTCACGAGTAAATTACTAGAAGAACAAGGCTGACCCTGCGGTGGGTTGGCACCCTGCCTGGGATTGGTTCCTGCCTTGTGCCCTGTGTTGGCTGGGATTGGCTCCAGCAGACCCCCGTGACCCTGTGTTCGGATTCAGTGGGTTGGAAAATGGATGGATGGACAAGGCTGACCTCAGAGAAAACAACCAGGACAAAAGACCTTGCAGATCATCAAACTGTCAGGCCACTCAAGCACTGGAGTCTGACAAAGAGGAGCCAAGCAATGGCGGACACCAGAGGATTCAATCAGAGTGTCATCAGCTGTCTAAATGTATTCTAAATGTCAGCCCTGCAGTCTCATCTGCTCTTTCTTTCCTTCATCTTCACATGTCCACTTCATGTTTGCTGTTTTTCACTGAGTTCTGCAGACTTTCCTCACATCCCAAATGTGTGTGTTAGATAAATTAGCCATTTTAAACTGGTCTTGTTGAGTGTGTCACTGGACTCTGTCATGTAGTGTCACTCTGTCCAGAGTTGGTTCCTGCTTTACACCTGATGCTGCTGGGAGAGCCTCCAGGTCCGTGTAAACCTGAATGTTAAGTTGTGTATTTGGAGGAAGGAGTTGGCATGTGGTGAGTGGATTATGGGAAGGAATGGAGCTGTAGACAGAGCCAAAGGAGCTTACATGGGCTGGGACTGACTAGAACAGAGTGGTTTCAGGTTTTTATTCCAACTTGTTCTCTAATTAGCTGAACATGCTGGTATTTAAACCTGGTATTGAACTATTTAGCTTGTTAATTGTGGAACCTGACCCAGATACAGACAGGCAGACACGTTAGGATTACCCCACACACGTTTATTGACTTCTTCCATTTTTCACAACTCAGCTCAACAAGCCCCAGTACCCCACAGTTCTGGCCAAATCACAATGCCTTCGCTTTCTCTTCTTCAAGCCACCTCCTTCTCTCCTCCAGAGACCTCATTTGTCTTCCACCCGATTCAAGTCCCCCTCTGAAGGGAGGCGGCCCCTTTAAATAAGCACCCAGATGTGCTCCAGGTGTGTTCCCGGCAATCTCCCACCGACATGCCCCAGTGTGGCGGAAGTGCCGGCTGTATCCCCGGAAGCACTCCAGGTGTGCCTTCTTTTCTTCCCCCAGCACTTCCGGGTGTGGCGGAAGGTATTGGTATCAAGCTTCCCAGCTCTGTACTCATGGCCCCCAGGATGGTCACCCCCTTGAGGTCTGGAGGAGGCGCAAGCCCTCCTCCAGTCTTCTCGGGCGTCCTGGGTGGGTACCACATAATGTTTGAATTCATCCAAGAGCAAACTGAATTGCACTGTAGAGTTTCCACATTATCCATGTGTTTTGTGGACCAGAATAGATTTAAACTTAACGGTCCTTCCAATTCCCCTCTCATTCATTTCTAAACATTTTTTATCACAGATTCTTCATAGTAAGCCCTTTATCTGGAAAGCTGCTGGTTTATTGGTTAGCTGCATCCCATTATTAACTAATATTGATTAAGAAAACAGGCCACAATTAAAAATTAAATGCAGCTGCTAAAATCTAAAATAGACAATTAAGGGTTCTGAATGGTAACAGAACTAAAATTAAGCCAAATAAAGTATTGCTTTAGTAGTTAATAAAAGGTTATAATTAAGAAATTGGTTAAAGTGAAAACCTGTAGCCACCGCGGACCTGCAGGACTGTAATTGAGGACCTCTGATCTACAAAGTAACTAAACTTTGTCTTTGGTGAATAAAGACAGTAACAAGGCCTGGAGGTAAACACCAACTTTCATTATCAGCAAGGACGGAGTTCAAATTAGGACACTGGCTGGGATAAAAACCCGTAGCCACTGCGGCCCATCAGGACCGTGATTAAGGACCCCTGGACTAGAGGGACAGAAGGCTGGCAGGACATCTACATGTGGGCTCACCTGTAAAGACAAGAACAGAATCAGAATTATCAGAGAGGGGACAGAAAGGGGAAAGACCACCTGCTCGTGTGCCACTTTCACTCAGCCACCTGCAGGTCTGCCATTTCTGTCTTAATGCGGCTCACCTCTGCCTGTCACACAGTTTACATGTCGGCAACATCAGTTTAATGTGACGTGCTGTGAGGGGATTTGTACTTCTGAGCAGACTAAAGGTTTGGCTGTGACCTAAAGAAGTTTTACATTTGGTTATTTCAGCTGCCTTTTCTTTTTGTGTCCTCTGTCTCTTTAAGACTCAGGTGTGTTCCTCCTGGAGGACTGCCATATAAAAATGAAAGGGAAAGCAAAGAGCAGAGCAGCGGAGCTCAGGGCCTGTGCTGTGAAGTTTTGCTTTTATAAACCCACAGATAATACAAAGACAGCTTTTAACACTAGAATTACCAGAGCCTACGAAAAAACTCGTAAATCTGTCCCACCTTAAATTGCGTCTTAAATCCGTTTGCACCTCTCCGCCAGAGTCCTTTGTCATCTAAATGTGCTGATAAACAAAAACTACTAGCAGCCAGCTATTCCATCCCCCCACCGACTTAGAATGAACTTCTCTCCTAGCTCAAGCCTTGCCTTGATTTGATTACCTGGGATTGAAGTGGAGTTTTACAGTGGAAATAATTCTAGCGTTATTTGGAATACACGCATTTCATGTGTGTTCCATTTCTATAGTTGGCTGTGCAAACACATTTTTGAAACAGAAACGTTTTTCATATTCTAATAGTAAATGACAAAATGTAGGCATAAACTATATAACGTATGAAGCCTGAAGTCCATATATCAAAGAAACACTTTCACAAAAGGTACAAATAAAAGAACACGTGCGCCTTCATTCAAAAAAAAAAAAAAAAAAAAGCCGCGTTAGCATGCCACATTGACTTTCTTACTACAACCGCCACGATGGTGTAATGGTATCAGCTCCTGACTGGGGATCAGAGGGTGGCGAGTTCGATCCCGCACGGCTCCACTTCGAGAAATGAACTGCTCTTATTCTTACAATTTTAGAATAACAACATAAATTTGATTTCAGTCTGTAACAGCCGGTGTAACTTATGATACTGGTAAAGGTTAGCTTTTTTTTTTTTTTTTTTTTAATTCACTTTTCATTTTCGCAGTCGCATTCAGAATCAATCCATACAACCCCATCTGACACAGCTGGTTTCACATAAATAAAAGTGCACTTTTATTCAAGACTATAACCGAAGAATAAAGAAAGCAAGTTACAGTTGGTGGTTGATACGACAGCTTGCGTGGTGCAATGTTAAGAACTGCTGATTTCCGATCCGTGCTATATAAAATCATCACATTCAAATATTGACAGTTCCCACACACCCAAGGTTCGCCATTCCTACATTTACGACATGTGTACTTGTTGCAGTGTACACACCTCTCTGTGCTATGGTTCCTATTACAGTGAATGAGCACCTGACACTGTACTTTCTTCCCTGGGGGAAGCTGAGGTCTTAGAACGGAAGTTTGTTGACGCTGTGTCATCTTTTCTTTTTCCATCGCCTTTTCCTGTAAGAAGCGACGACGAAGTTCCTCTGCAAGGTGAGCCATGAACACTCTTCTTTCCTCAGCGGACCCCGTGCATGCCTTATACAGTACGTGTGCGTTCATCGCTGCTAGGTCAAGGATGTTGTAGAACACAGCAACCGGCCACCTGCGTGTTCCTGTGCGCACTGAACAAGCACGCGCCTTCTGGTCCATGATGTCAACGCCACGCTGGGGAAAAAAGAAAGACAAATATATGTGACATTTTGAAGAAATCATTTTATCACCAGAATAGCACCAGAATACTTCGTCACACTAATATTTTTTTCATTAGCATACCTTCATGTGGTTGTAGTCTGTGACTGTGTTTGTTTTTTTTTTTTTTTATCTTGCCCAATCTCCACATCATGGTGCATTGTGCTGAGAATGCAGACAGACTTCATCTTTTTGGGCACATACACTGTCAGCATGGCACTGGGAGATCTAAACACCAGCGTGGAGAATTGTTCGTGTACTGAACTGACTTTAGCTGCAGGTGGAAGTTCCCGTCGCACTTTATTCATGGTGCCAAGCAAAGTTGTATTGCGGTGCAGCAGTCTATTAGCCAGCGAAAGTGACGTGAAGAAGTTGTCTGTTGTTACGGTTCTGCCTTTGTCCAGAAATGGCTCCATAAGCTTTATGACCACAGACTCGGAAAGTCTTTCTCCCGTGGGACGACTGGGATCCTTTCCTAAATAAGGAGTGGCACTGCACATGTACTTTGTCTCCAAATCTGCCGCAATCCAAAAAGGCAGAACCGTAACAACAGACAACTTCTTCACGTCACTTTCGTTGGCTAATAGACTGCTGCACCGCAATACAACTCTGCTTGGCACCATGAATAAAGTGCGACGGGAACTTCCACCTGCAGCTAAAGGCAGTTCAGTACACGAACAATTCTCCACGCTGGTGTTTAGATCTCCCAGTGCCATGCTGACAGTGTATGTGCCCAAAAAGATGAAGTCTGTCTGCATTCTCAGCACAATGCACCATGATGTGGAGATTGGGCAAGATAAAAAAAAAAAAACCAAACACGGTCACAGACTACAACCACATGAAGGTATGCTAATGAAAAAAATATTAGTGTGACGAAGTATTCTGGTGCTATTCTGGTGATAAAATGATTTCTTCAAAATGTCACATATATTTGTCTTTCTTTTTTCCCCAGCGTGGCGTTGACATCATGGACCAGACGGCGCGTGCTTGTTCAGTGCGCACAGGAACACGCAGGTGGCCGGTTGCTGTGTTCTACAACATCCTTGACCTAGCAGCGATGAACGCACACGTACTGTATAAGGCATGCACGGGGTCCGCTGAGGAAAGAAGAGTGTTCATGGCTCACCTTGCAGAGGAACTTCGTCGTCGCTTCTTACAGGAAAAGGCGATGGAAAAAGAAAAGATGATACAGCATCAACAAACTTCCGTTCTAAGACCTCAGCTTCCCCCAGGAAGAAAGTACAGTGTCAGGTGCTCATTCACTGTAATAGGAACCATAGCACAGAGAGGTGTGTACACTGCAACAAGTACACATGTCGTAAATGTAGGAATGGCGGACCTTGGGTGTGTGGGAACTGTTAATATTTGAATGTGATGATTTTATATAGCACGGATCGGAAATCAGCAGTTCTTAACATTGCACCACGCAAGCTGTCGTATCAACCACCAACTGTAACTTGCTTTCTTTATTCTTCGGTTATAGTCTTGAATAAAAGTGCACTTTTATTTATGTGAAACCAGCTGTGTCAGATGGGGTTGTATGGATTGATTCTGAATGCGACTACGAAAATGAAAAGTGAATTAAAAAAAAAAAAAAAAAAAAGCTAACCTTTACCAGTATCATAAGTTACACCGGCTGTTACAGACTGAAATCAAATTTATGTTGTTGTTCTAAAATTGTAAGAATAAATGCAGTCCATTTCTCGAAGTGGAGCCACGCGGGATCAAACTCGCCACCTTCTGATCCCCAGTCAGGAGCTGATACCATTACGCCACTGCGGCGGTTGTAATAAGTGTGTCAATGTGGCATGCTAACGCGGCTTTTTTTTTTTTAAATGTTTTGAATGAAAGCGCACGTGTTCTCTTATTTGTACCTTTTGTGAAAGTGTTTCTTTGATATATGGACTTCAGGCTTCATACGTTATATAGTTTATGCCTACATTTTGTCATTTACTATTAGAATATGAAAAACGTTTCTGTTTTAAAAATGTGTTTGCACAGCCTACTATAGAAATGGAACACACATGAAATGCGTGTATTCCAAATAACGCTAGAATTATTTCCACTGTAAAACTCCACTTCAATCCCAGGTAATCAAATCAAGGCAAGGCTTGAGCTAGGAGAGAAGTTCATTCTAAGTCGGTGGGGGGATGGAATAGCTGGCTGCTAGTAGCTTGTGTTTATCAGCACATTTAGATGACAAAGGACTCTGGCGGAGAGGTGCAAACGGATTTAAGACGCGATTTAAGGTGGGACGGATTTACGAGTTTTTTCGTAGGCTCTGGTAATTCTAGTGTTAAAAAGATCTGCTTATCAGTGAATTCTGAAAAATAAAATTTGTGATGGAAGAAAACTGAAGAAATAGTAAAAGCAGGTAAGCGAAATGCAAGTTTGATTTTGTCTTTGTAACCAAACTTTGACATCTGCTCATGTTGCCTCCATTTGGTTGTTTTCTGTATCCTCATGAAAGCCTTTTACACTGGCTGTCTGTCATTTTGGGTGTTTAGTTTGCTTTATTCCTGTGATGTTACAGTCAGTGAAGTGGCCAGTAAACTCATCACAGCCTCACGTCTTCAGGCTTCTTCATATTTTTTTCTTCATTATTTTTAGTGACAGCTCCATAGACACAGCGACTGGTGAGACATTGTTGCGTTTCTTCTTAGAGTAAAGTTGATTTTTAATGTTTTATTTTTTGACATTAGGATTTAGTTTACAGGGCAGCACGGTGGCGCAGTGGGTAGTGCTGCTGCCTTGCAGTTGGGAGACCTGGGGACCTGGGTTTGCTTCCCGGGTCCTCCCTGTGTGGAGTTTGCATGTTCTCCCCGTGTCTGCGTGGGTTTCCTCCGGGTGCTCCGGTTTCCTCCCACAGTCCAAAGACATGCACATTAGGTGGATTGGCGATTCTAAATTGGCCCTAGTGTGTGCTTGGTGTGTGGGTGTTTGTGTGTGTCCTGCGGTGGGTTGGCACCCTGCCCGGGATTGGTTCCTGCCTTGTGCCCTGTGTTGGCTGGGATTGGCTCCAGCAGACCCCCGTGACCCTGTGTTCGGATTCAGCGGGTTGGAAAATGGATGGATGGATTTAGTTTACAATGTTGATATTCATGTAGTCCGTGTGTTACTCGGTCCTGGGACATTGTAGTGAATGCTCCTAACTCACAGTTCTCTAACATCCTGAGCTTAAATTTAAGTGCAGTTTGTGTGTCCTCCTTGTGTTCCCTCAGGCTACTCCCATTTTCCTCTACCGTTCAGGTGAAGGTCAGTCTCTGATTCTAATGGTGCCATGTGGGTGTCTCCAGGGACAGGCGTGGTGGTGCACCGTTAGTCAGGTCTGCTGGCATTTTATATCAGCAGATGTGAATGTAATCGACGGGCATTTGAGCACAAGTAGGGCAACTGACAGACGACACTTCTGAGGTGTCCTTGTATTTATACAAGCCATATAAATCTATATCTATAAAGGAGAGTTGGAATCCATGTGGCTGTGTTTTTGTGTTTGTGGAGGGACGGAGCGTTAAGGCGGGTGTTGGAGTCACGTGATCATCTCCCCTCCCATTCACCGTATTTCATTCACTTCATTTCGTTCCGAGCTGAGCTCCACAGCTGACGCGGTTAGTCCTTCTTCCTTTACTGATTTACTCTTTAGTAGACGCGGTGCTTACTGAATAGTATTTTTTCCTTTAGTGTTTCTACTTAGTGTTTCTTAGTGTTTAGTAGACGTGGTGTGCCGGTGTTCCCGGCGGTGTTGCGGTTTAGTGTTACTTTCTACTTTGTTTTTGTACTTTAGTGTTTAATAATAATAAATAATAATAATTCATTACATTTATATAGCACTTTTCTCAGTACTCAAAGCGCTAAAATAGTGAGTGATACTTAGCTGATAGCAGTGTAGAAGCAGCACAGCACAACAGAGCTGGTAGGATAGGCGGGTGTGGTAGCGTAGGTGAGCGGCGATAGCAAGCAGCAGAAAGCACAGCAGGAGGAGGTAGCAGGATTTGGATGTTCCAATACACAGCCATAAACAGTAACGCTTGGTAATTTCAGGCGTGATTGCCCCGGAGCCATAAGCCATAAGCCAGGTTAGTATGAATATCAGATCAGTTCCCGGTCGTAGGGTACTGTAAGATGAAACGGGAGCAGATCAGCATAGCGAATGTAATCACGGAGACAGATCATCCCGAGGTGCTAGATCACCAGGTACAAAGAAATGTTCGTAGGTCTCGTCCTGTGATTCACAGACTCAGCTGTTCCCAGTAAAGTGGAGTCCATAAAATCTGTAAATATTAAGCCAAATCCATACAATTCGAGTCAGCTGTATCCACGAACTATACGTACAATAAACGAAATAAAACAAGTGTAAGAAAGTGCAGAATTAAGGTGAATTTTGCGAAAAGTGTTGTTAACAGGGAGGAGAGGCAACAACAAGCGTGCGCCAGCGTCCCCTCACCTGCTATAATAAAGCAGTTATAATAAAGAAGTTTAGTAGACTTTTACTTTATCTCATTTAGTGTTCTTCCCGGCGGTGTTGCCTTTTTTAGTGTTAGTGTTTACTCAGTGTTTGTGTTTAGTGTTATGGAAGGAGTGATCTTACCACTGTCAGATTTTGCAATGAATGAGTTGGTAAATAATGATTACTTATCAACAGATCACATGAGCAAATTCAACGGAATTACAATTTTCCAACCTCAAGAGGTTTTGCTAATGTGGACTCCTGACATACCTATAATGCCCATTCCACAAAATGCAAAACATATTCAAATATTACCTTCTGCAGCTACTGAACGAGTGACTCACTGGCTGTGTACCTATTATGATGGTGCTGTAATTCATGTCTATGACAGTTTAAACACTGATAAATAATTCAACCTCACCGAAGAGCAGCTTCGTTTCCTTCATGCTTTGTTTCCTTACAAACCTCCCATAGTTTATGAAGATGCACAGCAACAATTAAATCATACAGATTCTGGTGTATTCTCAATTGCATTTGCTGTGTGCATTTCTTTAGGTGTTGACCCAAGTGATCAAGTTTTTACTATTTCTTCAATGTGAAATCACTTACAAATAATTTTTGTTACTTGACAATTGCTTCCATTCCCTGTCGAAAGTAGCCGACGGGCGATACCAGTTACAAGTATTCAGTATGTTCAAAGACCTGTACGAAGTACGGCCACTGACACAGTCACTCATAAAAGTGGAGATGAACTACAAAGAGGACTATTTCATTTATGTTAGGTAGAATGTCCAGAGGGGACTGGGCGGTCTCGTGGCCTGGAACCCCTACAGATTTTATTTTTTTCTCCAGCCTTCTGGAGTTTTTTTTTGTTTTTTCTGTTCACCCTGGCCATCGGACCTTACTCCTTTCTATGTTAACTAATGTTGTCTTATTTTAATTTCTTATTTTGTCTTTTATTTTTCTTCTCTTCATTATGTAAAGCACTTTGAGCTACTTTTTGTATGAAAATGTGCTATATAAATAAATGTTGTTGTTGTTGTTGTTGTTGTTGACTCGGTGCAGGAAATGGGTATTGAAACTACCTTGGAAGATATGCAATCAACAAGGCGATTAAATGGATCTCAAGAGACGTCTTCTAGGTTGGAAAAAAAGCGCTTGGCTGCCAAAACCATATATATATATACACATATATATATATATACACATACATATGCATACATATATATATATATATATACATACATATACACATATACATATATATATATATATATATATATATATATATATATATATATACACATATACACACACACACATATATACATACACATATACATCTATACTAATAAAAGGCAAAGCCCTCACTGACTCACTCATCACTAACTCTCCAACTTCCCGTGTAGGTAGAAGGCTGAAATTTGGCAGGCTCATTCCTTACAGCTTACTTACAAAAGTTAAGCAGGTTTCATTTCAAAATTCTACACATAACGGTCGACAACGTCGGCCATGTTAAACTTTCTTATTTATGGCCCCATCTTCATGAAATTTGGTTGGCGGCTTACCTGCGCTAACCGAAACTAATGTACGTACTTATTTCGGTGGTATGACACCACTGTCGGCTGCCATATTGAACTTTCCAATGGTCTTTGTTACTTAATGGGCCCATCTTCAAGAAATTTGGAACGCGAGTTCCCAACGCTAACTGAATCCCACTTACGTACATATATACGTCCGTAGCCTGCAGCTTGGTCCACACTCTGAATCCTCCAGGCACTCCTGAGCATAATCTAATTTTGAAGGTTGGGGCACCAATAATGTTACTGAGAAACTTACAGCCACCGAAACTTTGTAATGGCACGAGACTTCAGGTCACATGCCTGCAAAAGAACCTAATTGAGTCAACTATTTTTACTGGCAGTGGCTCAGGGGAGAGAGTTTTTATTCCTCACATCCCCGTTATACCCTCTGATCTCCCATTTCAATTCAAACGCCTCCAATTTCCAGTAAGGCTCTGCTTCTCAGTGACAATTAATAAGTCTCAGGGACAGACCCTACAAAAGGTTGGCATTGATTTGAGGCAAGATTGCTTTTCACATGGCCAACTATACGTTGCATGCTCAAGAGTAAGCTCAGCGCACAGCTTGGTCATATTACAACCGGAGGGGCGAACTGACAACGTGGTATACAAAGAGATCCTTAACAAATAATTATTGGTACATTTTCCCTCAGTTTATTATTTAAAATTTTAAAGCAGTACTTCACCGCTGCGAAGCGCGGGTATTTTGCTAGTAAGAGTATATTTGAATTAAGCTTAGATATAAAAATGCTAAACACACCATATATAAATAACAGTAAAGTTCATCAATATATTATTGCAGGCTCTGCTTCCTCCATCTTATTTTATCAGTACTGAAGCTTCTTGGTTTTAAATTGTTTTATTGTGAAGAATGACAAGAGGGTCCCTGGTACCCAACTTGCCCAAATGAAGGACACCTTAACATTTATTTGTACAAAACAGAAAACTCTTTAAGCTCAAATTACTCAGCCTGGATGACCTTCACAGGGTTGAGCTCCTTCATATGGCTTGCCTAAAGTGAACTGAGCCTGGCACTCCACAGGCCTCATGTATAACTCTGTGTGTAGAATTCAAACAAAACAGACACTATACAGACAAAAGCAGAATTATGCGTGTGCACAAAAAAACTTCCATGCACTTTTGCTACATAAATCCTGGTCAGCCTGATGCCCAACCCTGACTCCTCCCAGAAATATGCAAATCAATATAATTAGCCGCTTTTGTTCAGTGTTTAGTTTAAAGACAATGTGCAACGTGAAAAAAGAATTTCAGCGAATGCAAAGTGGAGGCAAGGAAATAACGGGGAGGGAGGGCAGGCTAGGCAGGGCATGGCGAGCATGTTGATCTCTCGGCCCCAGGAAGCGGTGAGCTTGCGGCTGGAGGGGCGCTCTAATACCGGCGGTGGGTTCTGTCAACCACCTTCTCTCCCTGACCCTTCCCTGCCGACCTGGAGCCATTCGCATCGCACCGGGTGGCGATCCCGCGCCCTACCCCACGCACCCACCCCCAGTGGGATGGGGATGAAAGGGGCAGAGGGATCCATCAACACCAGGACGGTTGACCCAGGTGGCCCGCTGGGTTGAATCCTCCAGCCAGGCGGCGCGGACCCCACCTGTTTACCTCTCGGCAGGTTCATACCCTCTTGAACTCTCTCTTCACCCATTTGGAGTCCTCACAGCCCCGGGCCACAGCCAAATTGACATCTGGTCATGTATCACATTGAGACCAGACGCATGCGCACTGTCCGCAGCTGTCTTCTGGTCATGTAAGAGAGGATAAGAGAAGGAGAGGGGAGGATGTTTGGAGTTAGGGTTTAAGTTTTGGTTGTGGTTTTAACTGGTCAGGCAATGGGGTAGGAGGGAAGGGTGGGAGGGAAGGTGAAGGGGGACAAAAGCTTGGCTTGGGGGCTGACTTTTAATAGATCACAGCGAGGGAGCTGCTCTGCAGCGTACAACACCCCAACCCAGAATCAGCTCATTACAAATGATTTAGCACCGGGTTCCCCACAAATGTGCAATGCGAATAAGGAAGAGGGAGCGGCTGCTCATCCAGGCCACTCCCCGGACACCTCACCGGTCCGCCACCATGGGGAGGGTGGCCTCTGCCTACCTCTGGCCCACCGAGGCTCCGCAGCGCTAGGGTATCGTCACATTTAGGAGGGATTCTGACTTAGAGGTGTTCAGTCATAATCCCACAGATGGTAGCTTCGCACCATTGACTCCTCAACCAAGCACATACACCAAATTTCTCAACCTGCAGTTCCTCGTACTGAGCAGGATTGCTGTTGCGACAACACCATCATCAGTACAGTAAAACTAACCTGTCTCACAACGATCTAAACCCAGCTCACGTTCACTGGTAATGGGTGAACAATCCAATGGTTGGTGAATTGTGCTTCACAATGATAGGAAGAGTTGACATCGAAGGATCAAACAGCGATGCCACCACAAGCCAGTTATCCCTGTGGTAACTTTTCTGACACCTCCTGCTTGAAACCCAAGAATGTAGAATGATCATGAGGCCCCGCTTTGAAAATCAAGATCAAGCAAGCTTTTGCACTTCTGCTCCACGGGAGGTTTGTGGCCTCCCTGAATTCGCCTTAGGACACCTGCTTTATGGTGTGACAGGTGTACCGGTCCAGTCAAGCTCCTCACCTGCCACTCTCCCCGGAGCGGGTCGCGCCTGCGGGTGGCTCAGGCGCTTGACACCAGAAGCAAGAGCCACGTAGGGCTCCCTCTCCTGCCTCACTGGGTGAGTGAAAAAACGATGACTATTGGTATTTCACCTGTGGCTCCCCATAGCCCCGGGCAGAGCTGGGGGCCTCCCACTTATTCTATTCCTCTCATGTCTCTTCACAGTGCCAGACTAGAGTCAAGCTCAACAGGGTATTCTTTCCCCACTGATTCTGCCAAGCCAGTTTCCTTGGCTGTGGTTTCACTAGATAGTAGGTAGGGACAGTGGGAATTTCGTTCATCCATTCATGCGCGTAACTAATTAGATGACAAGACATTTGGCTACTTTGGAGCCCATTACCAGGCCTATTCAGAGTTTTAACGTTGTTCATCAACCGTGCCCCTCAGGTCAGCCTTCTCGCCCATCGGTCTTGTCCGGATTGTCATCTAAGTGATGCATGGCAGGCACCCCTTATGGCCAAGGCAGTACACGCTGACTTGGTATGGCTTGGGGGAAGTAATCATTACGAGATTTGATCCCGCTGACACCTGTTGTGGTACTAATACCTGGCCCAAACCTATGAATGTTATGGATATTATTATTGTCTAATTATAGAAATGGGAGTATGTTATGGCCCCTGAATAAGCATGTCTGTCCACTAATAAGACGCAAGAAGTAATCAAATTATTAAGTACTATAGGGGGATAAGTGGTTTTGTGCTATATTCATTGTGTGTAGCCTAGCTATGTGATCTAATGGTTAAGTGTGTAGTACTGAAAACGATTTATGTCTGAGTGGTTGTAGTAATGCTGTTATGTGTATTTTTATTTTTGTTTTTATATTTTAATGTTCATTACTTTATGTAAGAAGCGATGTTATTTAATAGGATTAAGTTATGTACAGAATGTGTTATGTCGAGGGTGAATGGCGGTGTGATTTGCCCGATCCTTACAACTGTGACCCTTCGGGTAAGGATCACAGAGAAGGTTGAGATTCTACCAGCATTTCATGTAGAATGCTCCTGGGATATTGTCCTCTAAGAAGTTCTGTCTTTAACACTAGAATTACCAAAGCCTATGAAAAAACTCGTAGATCCGGCCCACCTTAAATCGCTTCTTAAAACCGTTCTCACCTCTCTAAATGTGCTGATAATGACAAGCTGCAAGCTGCCGGTTATTCCATCCCCCCACCGACTTAGAACGTGCACGAACTTCTCCCAGCTCATGCCTTGATTGATTATCTGGGAGTGAAGTGGAGTTTTAGAGTGGAAATAATAGATCGTTATTTGGAACACATGCAGTTCATGTATGTTACATTTCTACAGCAATCTGTGTAAACACATTGTTAAAACAGAAACTTTTTCATATTTTAGTAATAAATGTTACAGAATGTAGAAATAAACTATAGAGTGTGTGAAGCATGAAGTCCAAACATCAAATAAACACTTTCACAAAAGGTTCAAGAATGATGCAACAGTTTCCGTGGCTTAGCGGTAAGATTTGCTAACTCACAGCGCTTCAGGTTTGCCGTGCCTCAGAGACTTGAGTTTGATTCCCTGCTGGGGAGAAAGTGTTCTTTTTTTTTTTTTTTCTTTTTAACCTCAAACGGACATAAAATTTATAAATTGGTATGCACTGTCAGTTAATAAGATTGTTATATTTTCATGTGGGATGCTTCTTTTAAAATATTTTTTAACAATTGAGACTGCAATTAACATGAACAAGTGTCCTTATAACTGTTATTTTTAAGGTCCATAACACACAGACAGACAGAGCACTGTGTAATAGAGAGACAGACAGGCAGAGAAGTCACTAGATATAGAAATAAACAGGGAAGGCACATGTACTGAAAGAAAAAGAAGATCAACATGTGCGTTGTTCCTGCAGCACTGAATAAGCTCAGGCGCTCTAACATCACCCCTCCCCCGCGATCTAACTCTCTAAGTAACAGCACAAGTACAGACACAAACCAAGTGTAATCAGGAGTCACCGGTTCGAACCCCACTCACTCCTATATTTGCCGTTTTCAGTAGTAAGCTGCTCTTTTTATTAATACAGTATTATACAGTACATGCATACACTGATAAGGCTGACAGAGGCCGTGGTCCCTGCCGAGTGTCTCCTCGGCCACTACTGGCTCTATCATCGGCAACCCAGATCTACCTGATGATTTCTCCATATGTTGTCGACCATGGGTCTTAAGCCAGCCATAACAACTTTCCGGCAGTCTGCAACATAAGCCCACAAACTGGGGCACAGGGGCTGATGTCGACAAGCCCGAGGAATGGGTCTGCCAAACATAGCATCCATGGGCTAGATCAGAGACCATTAGTCTTGCTCATAGGAGCTGAGATTTCCCCACACACTGAGCTGCTTCTCTTTGCAGCCAAACTGTGACAGTAGCTTTCTGCATCTTTTATTCGTTCCAAGCTACCTCCCGCATCCTCTTTCCGCTCATTTTTGATGAGATAATTTTGAGTCTGCATTTCTTTCTTTCGCTCCTTCTGAAATTGGTATCATTCTTTATTGGACTCGTAATTTACATCTGTTTTACATGGAACAGTAATGTACAAAGTTTTTGAGTACAGGGACTGATGGCCATACAGCCACTTCTCCCGGGTTCAAGATAGTATAAGTTTTACATATTAAGTCATTACTTTGCATTGAACATTCTGAACATAATACAAAGTTGCTTCGATAAAAGATACATAGATGTATCAATAATGGCTAAGTTTATAGTCCATATTTAGAGTCCATAAGCATCTCCTAAAAGGAGGAGTTCTTGAGCTAGCAGCTCTCAGTGGTACAGTATAATATAGTTCCGTTAATTCCATAAGTTTCATACTGTTTGCACACAGGAGCCACCTGTTTCCCTTGCCAAGCCCAGATCTCGACTATGGTTTTGCTAGACAGTAAGAAGGTAGAACAAGGATCTGATTGCCAAACATAGTTACTCCAACGCGTGCTGCAACTGGGTGATGTGCCGAGCCCCGTTTCGCACCCCAGCCCAACCAACCCAGTCCTTAGAGGAAATCCTTATCGCAAAGTTACAGATCTGGCTTGCTGACTTCCCTTACCTACATTGTTCTAACATGCCAGAGGCTGTTCAACCTGGAGACCTGCCACGAATTTTCACGGGCCGTCGAGACCTCTCCAGATGCCACTGGAAGCGCAACGCTTTCCAAGGAGCAGGTCCCCCTCTCGGGACAAACCCATTCCAGGGTGGCCCTACCCTTCAACGAGAAAACAGAAATCTCCTCAGGGCTCCCACCGACTTCTCCAGGATCGCATGCATCATCGCCCCAACCCATCTCTGCCACTCTGGATTCAGGGATCTGAACCCGACTCCCTTTCAATGGGCCAGGGAGTGACGGAGGCCATCACCCCATGATTCGGAAAGGTGCTCACCCATCCTTTAGGACCAACTGACCCATGTTCAACTGCTGTTCACATGGAACCCTGCTCCACTTCGGCCTTCAAAGCACTTGTTTAAATATTTGCTACTACCACCAAGATCTGCACCCACGGTTGCTCCACCTGGACCCTCACCCTAGGCTTCGGTGTGCACAACAACGGCCCTCCTACTTGCCCTCGCGGCCACCAGTGCCGGCAACAGCCGGGTATGGGCCTGACACTCCAGTGCCATCCATTTTCAGGGCTGGTTGATTCGGCAGGTGAGTTGTTACACCTTCGCGGGTTCCGACTTCCATGGCCAGCATCCTGCTGTCTGTATCAACCAACACCTTTTCTGGTATCTGATGAGCGTCGGCATTGGGCGCCTTAACCCAGTGTTCAGTTCATCCCGCAGTGCCAGTTCTGCTTACCAAAACTGGCACACTAGGCACTCAGCATTCCACTTCGTGGCTCCACGCCAGCGAGCCGGGCTTCTTACCCATTTAAAGTTTGAGAATAGGTTGAGATTGTTTTGGCCCCAAGGCCTCTTATCATTCGCTTTACCAGATAAAACTGCATGCCAATGAGTGCCAGCTATACTGAGGGAAACTTCAGAGGGAACCAGCTACTAGATGGTTTAATTAGTCTTTTCCCCCTATACCCAGGTTGGACAACCAATTTGCACATCAGGACCGCTGCGGACCTCCACCAGAGTTTCCTCTGGCTTCGCCCTGCCCAGGCATAGTTCACCATTTTTCGTGTCCTATCACGTATGCTCTGGCTCCACCTCCCCAGTAGGGCGGGCGAGACAGGCTGGCGGTGCACACAGGCCATGGGGTGCCTAGGATCCTGCCTCGGCAGTGCCATCTGGGTGACTGGCACTGCACACTTCACTTCCATTGCTCCACAGGGTTTCGAGTGAGACCTGTCACCCACTACCCCCTGGAGGGAAGGGGTAGGAACCTCTGACTCACACACGTTAGACTCTTTGGTCCATATTTCAAGATGGGTCAGGTGGGGAGCCGACTTCTCCACCGACCCCTGGCACCCCGTGGAACATGGGCACACCCCACCCTGGCGGTGCGGAACAGTAAGGGACACACTACGGACAGTCGATGCCCGGGGGAACAGCTACGCCTCCAAGCTTATTTATAAGGTTTTGTTTTTTTTTTTTTTTTTTTATTTGGGGTATTTGGCCTGTACTGAATGAGAGCAACTCATGAAGCCATTGTTCTGGCTGGCTGGTTGCTCTCCAGATGTACAACCAAAGCACAATTGTTACAATAGGAATGTGAGTGCAGCTGACTGTTCTGATTGCATTTGGAAAACCCGACATTGCTGCAAATTGATTCACAGTTCAACCACAGTGTAAGGAAATCTTATCTATCTGGATGACAAGCAGATAATACCATCCTATACAGCTGGCATGGCGCAACTCAGTGATGTTAGTGAAATACTCGATTAGTCAGCAAGTTCACATTGAAAACCTCCTGTGGTTAAAAACCAGAGAGTGGACAGAACTTGATAAGGAGCAGGTAGAGCCCAATTCTTCAAAGTCTGCCTTTGTAAAGCCGTCGCCAGTTCAGCACACAGCGCCAAGAGGAGAGCTCTGGGAAATAGAAATCGACTTAGAAGCCAGTCATCATCATCATCTATAAATATGCACTCTAATTCTTTCATTTGCGATGTCTTCTAACAATGCTAAAGCAGTGAAGGGCAGCACTGTGTGTCCAAGGGATGGCACCATCTTGTCTGCTTCATGAGAGTGTCTGCCTCATCTTTGAGGATGCCATCATCATTTCTTACTGTCTGGACAAAACCAAACTTTGATTCTTTTGCAGTCATGAAGGTCCAGAAGGGATGGAGCTGCTCTGTGTTCTTTCTATTCCACATGACACACGTCGCCTGGACACGTATGTATTTGTATCATTTGTTATTCTTATTTTATACAACTTGTTATCTTTAAATAGAACTTTTTTTTATTTTAACCAGTAGGTTTTTTTTGTAATTCTGTTTTGTTCTTTGTATTTTACCTCAAATCCTAACCCTAATGTTGAATTCTGACAGATATGTTTGTGTCAAATCTGAGCATCAGACAATTTAATGGAAAGAGTGAAGTAGAGATCTGTCATTTGGGCAGAATATCAAAAACTAGAAGTGATCTTGATATCAGTATGGGATTGAAGCAGATAAAAGTACAGCGTTTAGTCTTCATCTCACACACTACGGGATTTGTCTTTATGGACTCAGATGGACTTTTTTGGAATACTTTAACACTCACTACAGCATTTTGTGGTTTCTTTCCAGAGATCTTTCAAATTGTTGGACCTTCTTCAGTTTTTCTTATTTTTGTTGGTGAAGATGTAACTCTACCAGCCTCACTCTCACCAGTTATTAGTGCTCAGAGGTTTGAAGTCAGGTGGTTTCGAGATGACTTTGACTCTCCAGTACTTTTGTACCAGAATTTCTATATCAGACCTGAGCGTCAGATGCAGGCCTATAAGAGAAGGACATCACTGTTTCTAGAAGAGCTCCAGAATGGAAATGTGTCTCTGAGACTCCAGGATGTCCGTGTTTCTGACGGTGGCCTCTGGACTGTGGAATGAAGAAGTTCACATCACTCTGAATTTTGAAGGTGATTTTCTTTTTTTCTCTTGTTACTCCATGTCCCCTCTAGTGGTGGTGACATGGTTCAGTAATGTACCAAAGCCATTTAGCATTTCTAATTTTGCTTTTCTTGAGACTTTGATAATCTAACGGCACATAATTGTTCTGTTGTACTGATTGCCCTTTAGCTTGTTGTCAAGTTTCCTCATGTAATATTTCAGCCAGTGTTGTTGCATTGGCATAAACTCCTTGGTGTTAACCCTGAGATTGGGGTCTTATTTCTATGTAAATATGATTAAACCCGAGTCAGACTTAGGATGACGTACAATAATCTGCTTTCCCATGTTAAGCCTACATAACTCTCAGGACATTGTTCTGCTGTCATCTAGTGGATGAAATAACATAATCCTGCAAAAAATCAAGAACATTTCTGTGCATTTTGCCACTTTATAATAAAAATGCTATTTCATCAATATTCATGAGTGGGGTGGAGAAAAAGACATAATTACATGTAAATGAGAAGTTGTGAAGACAGCTTTAGAACAAACTGAAAATGAACCGTTTTTTGAATCGAGTGACAGTGATGACAATGTGAACTATTCATCAGACCTTAACACGGACAGTCCAGTCAATATGGCATCAGTACATCATCTGCCCTGTCACTGGTGGACCCTTTCCTTGGCCAAGGTTACAGTATAATGACTGACAGTTCTGTACCTCACCTGAACTGATCAAGATTTTACTTCAAAGGAAAACATATGGCACTGTATGACCAAATCACCATGATATGCCGTGTGAGTGTGTGAAGTGACAGCCTGGTGCAGTAGCTGATTGATATCAAGTAGAAGGATAGAAAGATGTTTGCCTCCAAATTACTGTTTACAATGACACAACTATCAATGTTCATGTCAGGAGAAATGTGGAAGTCACTAAGCCAATAACATAATGAATGGTGACAATCGTGGAGGTCAGACACTGACTTTCTATCCTCTCATGTATAAGTAACAGAAAAAAATATTACAAAAAACCTGCTTGAACAGGGCCTACAGCCGTTTCTGACTGTTTTAAAAACATGTCTCCTGAAGGACGTGTACTAAATCTGCAACGTGCAGCAGTGGACACTCGACCGGCCTTTCCTACTGTGGTTGTACTGACATTTTGGAATTTACACATTTTCTTTTACACATGATAATACTTTTGGCTTGTTTTACTGGTGCTAAACATGACATTAAGGAGGTTGAGGTTATTTCTTGCTAATGTAGTCTTTCTGTTGTTTAAAAATATTTTTATATTATGATTTAATTCCATTTTGGCTTTGCATCTTTGTAATATTATGAATTTCTTTGTTATTGAGTTGCATTGCTATGCAGTGTTTTTTGTTCTCTGTCCTGTCTCCCTTGTACGGAGCCAAAGGCCCACCTAATGGTGCAGCTGGAGGACTGGCAGGCCCATCAAGTCTTTAAGGAGAAGCTGAAGTTCTGACTTTGTTGATTGTTTGTGGCTTTTTCTTGATTCTCATTTCTCATTTTCTGGTTTTGACCTCTGGCTCTTGATTGAAGTGCTGTCATTGGATGTTGTCTGGATTGGTTTGCTTTAGATTTTGATTTTAGACAAAGCTTCTTTCTGCTCTGTTGTTCCTGTCCTGCCTTTTGTGGTTCCTTTTTGATTTAATAACATTTTTTTATCCATAAACTAGTTTGTTTAGTTTTGTATATTTGAGGTTTCACTGTTTTACTTCCAGTATCTCTCCTGAGCCTCATATTCCTTATCCAGAGTGCTTTTCTTGTTTTTAAATCAGTGTGGATTAATCTTTGACTCCGACTCTAAGATTCCGATTTTAATTCTGAAACTACAAGCAGTAGATGTCAGCAGGAAGAGACCTGTACTGACATAACATGGGAAACAACAGACAGGGAGAAAAAGAGAAAAAGGACCAGGAAATGAAATGGAACTTGAAAAACAAAGCAGAGGTTTAAACCATAAAATCAGGCCTACCTGACATTAAGGCCAAATGTTTAACGGAATTCAAAGTAAAAATAAAAACAGTGTGAAGAAAAAACTGCAGAGTAAGTTGGACCCTGAGGTGCACATAATGCCAGCTTACATAGCGTCACAATCATGATGCCAGGAATATGCCTGATAGCAACAATGTCACTACTGTAGGAAATAGCCCGGACACAGACAGACAGACTTCATTTTAAAGTCCCAACACACATTTATTTACACAATGCACACAGTCCAAATATGCACAACCCAGTGCTACAGCACCAATCACCCCAATAGTCCAGGCCAGTCCACAATACCTTCAGGCCGCCTCCTTCTCTCCTCTAATTCTCACTCTGAGACCTCGTCCTCTTCCACCCGACTCCAGCCTTGAATGAAGGGAGCAGGCCCCCTTTATAGTCACCCGGATGTGCTCCAGGTGGTTCCCAGCAATCTTCCCCTGACACGCCCCTGTGTGGCGGAAGTGCCACCTGCCTTTCCGTAAGCACTCCGTGTGCCTCTTTTCTTCTTCCCCCCAGCACTTCCTGGTGTGGCGGAAGTGCCGGGGTCCCAACTCCTCCAGGCATAAGGACGCCCCTTGGTGGTCCGGAGGAGGCATGAGCCCTCCTTCTGTCCTTCTGGGCATCCCGGCTGGGTACCACCCCCAGCCACGTGCCACAGTACCCCACCACAAGCTGAGACCCCTAGGGGCCAGCGGCCCGTCCCGCGAGGGCATGTCTTCCACGGCGAAAAGCCGACACACTCTGCTCCAGGGCCCGGTCCTGCAAAATAGAACAGAGAACAAGGGGCAGAAACGTTGCCCTGACACTGCCACTTTGCACTTCTCTGTCTCAAATAGGGGCAACGCTCCCCCCTCTGTCCGGTACCCCGGTGCTTGCCAGCTCGGCCCCCCTTTCGTGACCTCCGTGCCCCTCGTTTTAGGACAACGGACGGGACCGCCTGTGCGCCCGTCTCCTCAGCCTTCCGTGGGTTTTCCCTCTGCACCTGCAGAGGACGGCCCTTCTCCAGACGTGAGCGCCCAGCCGCACGTCCCTTCCTGTTGGAGGAACCGGCATTCATCCCTCAGTTCTTCCTTTTCCTCTGGGATGCGCTGACGGTCTGAGTCTGCCAATGGCAAAAGCACAGCCCCTGATCTGTCTGCATCCCTTTAATACAACTCGAGGCTGCGGCCGGCTTGGGGCGGAGGGCACTAGGACCCAGGGCACTTATCAGCCCGCGACCTGCCAACCCTCTCGCTGTCTTTCCCCTCGCCACGCACACAGCACTCACCAACGCATCTACTGTCAGAGATCCCCCTACTAGATACCAGTCATTGAAATCACGGCCAATTTCGGTGGGCTCTCCTGTATGCTTTACGGAGTCGGCTGTACTTACCGTCTCCACGGTGCCTCTCTGACCGGAGACTCCGGCGTCGCGCCGTTCTGTCGCCACCGACGCGACCGCCTCCCTCTTCAGCCTCTGCAATTCTGCACGGATGTCACTCAGCACCTTCATTAAAGGCGACTCTACGGGCCGAAGGCACTCCTCCGGCTCACGCAGAGCCACCGGCAAGGACAGGAAGACAGCCGACGGTGAGCTTACCTTTTTGTCAGCCCCGTGCTTCGGCTGCTCCCTGTGGGCCTTTTCCTCCTGCCCAATCGGGTCTCTCCCCGGCCCGTGATGGATGTTCCTTCGTCCTGCCTCCATTCGGTCATTGGCAGGCCCGCCAGACACACCATCCACTCGCATGCCTGTCACAGGGAGGGACTTCCGGTCCGCGGCCATTTTGGCTCCGTTCCCCCTGGTAGGGCGACATTCTGGCTCTTGGAGTTGCAGCGTCTCCTTTACAGCAGCTCTCCCTGCTGTTGCCGCGTTACTGAAACGCCGCGGAGGGACAGCGCCTGCCACCGACAAAGATCCGGGCAGTCCCTGCCTGCAAAACACAAAACACCCTCGGTCCCGCAGGGCCGGTCGCCGGCAAGCAGGGGACTTACCTCCCGGGTCCCATCTGTCTGAATAAATGTCCTCGGCGTGGCCTCCTTAGGCGACATGCTGCCCCGGGCGCCTCCAACGACGGCGCGCTCATCGGAGCCCGCTGCACTCCTGCATCGTCCGTTGTTGTCCCACACCAGGGGAACTTGTCCTCTCTGCGGACCTGTAACGGCCCCAGTGGTGACTCGCTCCCGCGGGGTTGTGCATACGCCACTATCGCGGCCTGTGTGTGTGATCTGCTGCTGCGCCGGGCTGCCCACAGACTGTTTATCATTACAGGTCCCGGTCCAACTGGACGGACCGGAATCCTGCCAACTGCGCCACTGTAGGAAATAGCCCAGACACAGACAGACAGACTTCATTTTAAAGTCCCAACACACGTTTATTTACACAATGCACACAGTCCAAATATGCACAACCCAGTGCTACAGCACCAATCACCCCAATAGTCCAGGCCAGTCCACAATACCTTCAGGCCGCCTCCTTCTCTCCTCTAATTCTCACTCTGAGACCTCGTCCTCTTCCACCCGACTCCAGCCTTGAATGAAGGGAGCAGGCCCCCTTTATAGTCACCCGGATGTGCTCCAGGTGGTTCCCGGCAATCTTCCCCTGACACGCCCCTGTGTGGCGGAAGTGCCGGCTGCCTTTCCGTAAGCACTCCGTGTGCCTCTTTTCTTCTTCCCCCTAGCACTTCCTGGTGTGGCGGAAGTGCCGGGGTCCCAAGTCCTCCAGGCATAAGGACGCCCCTTGGCGGTCCGGAGGAGGCATGAGCCCTCCTTCTGGGCGTCCCGGCTGGGTACCACCCCCAGCCACGTGCCACACTACATAGAACTCCCTTAAGAAAAAAGAGCAAATATTTAGAGTCTTTGTGATTTACAGCACAAGAAATCACCTTTTCTTTGAGTAGCATTCAGGGTGAAGGGGATGTAAGTTTGAGCTGTGATTCCAAGAATCAAGAAATGCCTGCATTCTTCTAAATTTAGGTTTTTTATTTACTGTCTTATATTTGTGATACTTGCTTGATATGGACATGGGCAAGTAAATGTTTCATTTTGGAATAATAATGTCTAGCTTAACTCTGCCCTTGACCCTGATCACTGCACAAACCCTGGCCCTTTGACTCGTATTCAAGAAGAATGCAACCACTTCTTGATTCTTGGAATCCCAGTTCAAACTTACATCCCCTTCACCCTGAATGCTACTAAAACAAAGGGTGATTTTTCACAAACAGAGGGGAAAAGCAGTTTTCAAGGATATTTGCCATATGTAGCATGGACTACCTAAAAGAAAGATTAACACTAGAATTACCAGAGTCTACGAAAAAACTCCTAGATCTGGCCCACCTTAAAACCATTCTCACCTCTCTTTTGTGTTCTAAATGTGCCGATTAAGACGAGCAGCAAGAAGCCGGCTATTCCATCCTCCACCGTCGCAGAACGTTCACTAAGTTTTCCCAGCTCATGCCTTGTTTGATTATCTGGGAGTGAAGTGGAGTTTTAGAATGGAAATAATAGATCATTATTTGGAACACACGCATTTCATGCGTATTCCGTTTCTACAGTAATCTATGTAAACACATTGTTAAAACAGAAACTTTTTATTATTTTAGTAATAAATGTAACAAAATGTAGGCATAAAGTACAGAATATATGAAGCCTGAAGTCCAAAGATCAAGTAAACATTTTCACAAAAGGTTAAAGAAAAAATGACAGTTTCTGTAGAGTAGTTGTAAGATTTGCTGACTTGTAATCAAGCGTCCCCGGTGTAATCAAGAGTCCTCGGTTCGATCCCGACTTCCTCTCCTCCTATATTTGCTAGTAGTTATATGCAGGGGGTTTATGTCAAAATGATTTATGACCTTTACGCCCCGCCCCCTTTGGACTTTGGATCGGAAGTCCCGCCCCTTTGGACGGTTGGACAGGAAGTCCCGCCCCTACACCTGATTGGTGGATTTGAAGGATGCGTCCGCCCCCTACACCTGTTTGCCCTCCTTGAACCTCCGCCCAGGCCCCCCATCCACCTGTATGCCCCCGAAAACTGTCAAGAGCAGCCCCCCCCACCTTCTCCCAAAGACAAGTCCAGGCCTGTTACAGACCTGTTGGTGGTCCGCTTCTCTCGAAGACACACACACAAGCGTTTCAAGGGGCAGAGCCGCCTGTCTCTACTGTTTTGGGTAAGATCTCCTGTATCTATCTATGATTTAAAATATCTATCCTTTGCTTTACCACTTGTAAACCGTTTTTTATTTGATCTAAGTCAAGATCCCAGGCATTCTCTGCTTTGACAAGCTGTCCACGCTGTTAGCAGGCACGAGTCTGGGTCTTGCCTGCTCCTGTGTGAGGCTCCGGGGGTCGAAGCTCCCCTGAATCTTACCAGTTCTATAACTTGGTCTGGACAGAGGGCCTTCAACATCCCCAAGAATCTGACCTCCGGTATTTTAGTATACGACCCGATTACAGTCTCTGGTCAAGAGACCTTGAGCCGGATTGCAGATTCCATTCTCCAGGTCCGGGGTGGTCTTCCTCCGTCTTCGCTAATGATGATCAGACGGATAACTCTGTCTCCGCCAAGGGTGCTGAGATGGACATCTCTTATCAAGCTCCAGGAAAGCCGTGGGTGATCAGACAAGGTCCGGGGTGGTCTTCCTCCATCTTCGCTAATGATGATCAGACGGATAACCCCGTCTCCGCCAATGGTGCTCAGACGGATAGCACCGTCTCTGATAAGGGTACTCAGACGGACATCTCTTACCTAGATCCAGGACAGCCGTGGGTGATCAGACAAGGTCCTCAGGAACCGATGTCGATCGAACCGTCTGAGACAGATATGGATTGCCCGAATGGAGTGCTGCCTGAAACTTAGAAAAAGGCTCAGCAAATTGTTAAAGGGATGATGACATGTCTGCTGGATATTATCGTCTACTACGACCAGAAAAAAGAAAGTCAAGGCTGTGAGATAGACCATCCCAGCCAGAGAAAACATACCTGCCTCTTTGAACCTGAAACCACCTACCGTCAAGGACGCTTTCAGAGGATTCTGAAGATTTTTCGCAAGTCTTGGCTGAAAGGACTGGCGGTGAAAATTCTAAGTTATTTTAATATTCTACTGTCGATACACAAAATACACGCTGTGGTTGAAAAGACTGTGGGTGAGTTTGATAATGCCTTTTAAAGTATTGAGAGCTATTTCCGACAGAGCGTAAATTAAATCGTCCGGAGCCTTGCTCAGCACCGCTTTTCTTTGGCGACAGGAACCCCTGTGTAGGGCCTTGAGCAGAGGGAAATTTCTTTTTATTCTGCATGACATGCCGGCTCTTTCTCAAATACTGGGAAAATTGCCCGTCTTTATGTTTTCACGACGTACACCGCGGGACAGTCGGGAGGAAACAAACCGGTACGTAAACGAAATTCGTCAGGCGTAGGGGCTTTCAGATCCACCAACAGATAACCGTAAGGTTGTCTTGTAGCGTCCTCAAAGGCCTCCAAGAAAGATTTAACCCTCCCAGGATACATTTGACGAGCTAAATTGGTAATTTGCAGTTTATCTCGAGGATTTTTGAAGAGGGTAATGTAAATGGCGTTCAGATTTATCGTTCTACTTTTCTTGCCTTAAAAAATAAATTTTGGACCAAGTAAATGATGGACAGATTCCTGTGGTGAGTATATTTTGTGAAGGCCCGCTCTATCTCTTCGCTATGACTCGCCTGTTCCATCAAATCGTCGATGATCACCAGGTTAGGGTCAGAGGGCAGTAGTTCGTCATCGCTTAAGGAGACGGGTAATCCCTCCAAAAATTTGATTTTGGGAAATCGAGCTAGTAGCTCGCTGTACAGAGGCTGCCAGCAGCTGTAAAACCAGACTATATTGTCGGGGCGACGAGAAAGCACATGGTCCGCGTGCTCCAAGAGTTTCTTCACATAATGCGATTTGCCCGAACAAGAGGGTCCCGAGATTATTTTCAAGAACGGTAGCTGAAGTCTAACGTCAAAACCCTCTTTAGTATCCATAGGGGAGAGTGGTGAAATCGGGCAATAGAACCTTTTTGTTGTACACCACTCTGAATCTTTTTCTGAGTGGACGAGTTTGTAACGTCAGGTTATTTTTGTTCCTATGAAACTGGGACCCCTGAACTGTTATTTCTTTCGCGAGATCGTGTTCCACAAAACTCTGCACTAGATCCATTAGCGAGTATAGGTTTACCACTTGAGCCGTTTCATGATTGAGAGTAATGCCCTTTACCTTCATGCAGACCTTGCCTTTGAACGTTTTGTACGCGTACGTTTTCGGACCCCCAGAAACAAACTCTTCTATGAAATCGTCAGGATCTAGTTCGCTGGTGAGTTCCCCTAAATAGTCCCCGAGCGGCAGGGTGTACTGCCCGGGCGAGGCTGTGAAAATAACGGAATCTGTATCATGATAAAGAATCCTCGGCCCTAAGCATTCCAGCAAATCGTACAATTCTAGGCGGGCATGGGCCGTGGTAAAAGCGGCAATCACCACATTGACGGGGCCGGGTACAACGTATCTGTCATCCGAATACCTCCATTGCACTTGAGCAATTTCGTCGCTGACAAAACCAAAATAGGACACCCTATACACATCTGAGAACAGGTAATCGAAAAATTCTTGGGTGTGTTTAACAAACGTCGTGGTCAGTTGATTAGGCTTCTGACCGAATTTTCCCCAAAGAGAATTCAGAAATAACTTGGAAATTTGTCTCTTAGCGGGGTTGGAGGCGATGTTTTCACTCTCCAATAAGACGCCTTCTTTTATGAAATAGTCATCAACATACCGCTGGCGGAAGGCCTCATCCTGGGCCCACGAGGGCCACCCAGAGGCTTCCTGTTTGCCTTTCAGATGAATTTTGATGTAATCAGCAAATAAATTGGATGTGCTCTGTTCGTAGTGCCATATCTCATGTATTTTTAAAACTCTATACCCTTTATCTAAGGCTTTTAGTATTTCGACGCTGCACCAGGTTCCTGTTAAAGACCTTTCCCGATCATTGTGACGGCAAAGGCCGGTGATTGTTTGGGTTTCTGCAAACGTACGACACAGAGTGAACATCAATTTACCAGAAATTCTTAAAGGGAGGACCGGAAAATACAGATTACGAGGGGCTAGCACGGTGATTTTAACGAGCCCGAAGTAATGTTTAAGATCCCCAAAGTCCTGAAAAACAAAGGTCAGATGGCCGATTGGGTAGGTTTTTGTTTTGTTGACGAAAGGGTACAGACTTGTAAAATCGTTTCCTTCTCAGAAAAAAAACCATCAACCATTGAATAGAGGCGTTAGAATAAGCTTTGTGAGTGCTTTTGTAATGATCGCTCGGAATTATTCCAATCGCATTATCAGGCATGCAATTTTGTCTGTACATGGACAGACAGAGAGAAGCTAGGGTCATGCACTGAAAAGGATCGATATTACCGATCCTGAGCACTTCCTCTCTAAATTTCATGCACGTCGTTCTCAAAATAACTACGTCGTTTCTACAATAGTAAGCCATTTCTCGTCTAAAGTTGAAGGTACCGCTTTTAATCAAATCGTACCAAGACAAGAATTCCTCTCTTTCACGGCTCATCATGTGCTGAATGCCGTAATATTTAGGGTCGGGGTACGGGCCAATGTAATTTTGATTTTCAACGGTGTTAAAGAAATGGGGAAAGTATCCTTTTTGAGCCTGGAATCCCAGGGCTTTGGGCATACCGCTCAGTTTCATGGGTAAGAAGCTCAACGAGTCGATAAATCTCAAATCATAATCTTCTTCTATAAAACAGATTAGTTTGCAAACCTGAGCTGTAACCGTCGGAGTTTGCCCGCTCTCGACGAGATATTTCATTAGGAAATAGCCGTCATACCCCTTAGATTTATGAGCTATGAACGTGTACTCTTGGTATTTCGGACGTCGATATCTGTGGAAGAACTTTGCGACACAGTCCTCCCCGGCCCAATTGACCGTTCCAATGCATGCAGTGAATGTAATTGGGGACGTGGATGCCGTCATCTTGACGGCACTCAAAATCATAGAACATGTACTTTTCCTGGAGCGGTCTTTGCGGTAAACATTGAATAAAACACTGATGATTTTCATCCAATTTGTTCAGGACCATTCTACAAACGCGACAGTGTTTGGTTCGACGCTTGTGAGGTTTTGAGTTGTCTTTCAAGGTTTATCTCAGTTTGCAGAGGGGGCAGACTTTATGGACGTCGCAGATACTTTCAGACTTGCGCGTCTTTTTATTCCATTTGCGCGTTTTGTGGACTTTGAAGCAAAGCCTTGAGCGACAGAAACGATGGCACTCGGAACATCGAAAAGCCTCCCCATCAACCCTTTGACATTCTGTAGATAAACAGACGTCACAGTGCTGCTCACAATGATGTTGTGACGGATCAGAATACCCCGTGTAGCAAAAATCGCAGATGTAGTCAAATCCCAGAAAGCCTTTTAGATTCAAAATACCGTAATAATGTTCGTGATGCAAAAACAGGAAAGCCGTCTTTGTATTTCTGGCCCCGGACGTTTCAAATTTTAAAAAAGCACTAGTGTTCGGTTCCCGGTACCAGACGATATTTTAATTCCCATTAAACTCTTAAACTTTTCAATATCTGAAAACGTTACTTTCTGATCCGTTGATAATCTGACCCTGATGTGCAGTCGACGAGCCTCTTGTTCATACAATTTCTGATTGTTTCTGAATCTAGCGTTTAATACAGCCAGCAAACATCTGGCAAAACAACACCGATCACCTGGGTTGAAGGAGATCCATAGGTGTTTCCGTTTCTTTTGAACGATTATATCGTTGAAAAGGGTACCAGCTTTACGCCTAGGACCCCCGGCACCAGATGGAACCCTCACTACCTGAACGATTAGCATCAAACTGGAATCGGCTAAAATAGTAGCGTGACTCTGAAGAAGTAATTCAATTTGATTAAAAAAATCCTCCACAGAAAGCATACGCGCAGGGATTAGGGGAAAAACACTGAGGTTGAGTGATTCGGCCTGTAATTCTAACTGCACTAGATCCCTAGGATCCAAAGTGCTCGTAAAACTGTCTAATATTTGTTGAAGGGTCTCGTGTATTTGATTAAAAACTTCGGCGAATGAATCGAGTGTGTAGGCCTCAGAATAATTGAAACGGTGTCTAATCTCGATATTGTTAAATTTTGGACGCTCCGTTATAGAAGTGGAGGGCTGCGGGGAGTTTACTGACGGGTCTGAAGAGGAAGGATTGTTCGTATGCGAGGTAGAGGGCTGTGGAGAGTCGAGACTCGAGATTACCCCGGACGGCTTAGTTACTCCGGAGCCTGTCTGAGGATTTGAAGTATCCGACTCTGTTAAATCGTCAGCAGGCATGTGCTGATGCGAGGTAGAGGGCTGTGGAGAGTCTGCTTTGGAAGTATCCGACCCTGTTAATTCATCGGCAGGCGAGTGCTGCTGCGAAGTTGAAGGTTGTATTAACGCTTCGCTGACAGGGTGGTGTCGAAGCGGGGAACTACTTGCCCCAGTGGTACCTGAAGTAGAAGGCTGTGGGGTTTTTACATTCGGGTCTAGGGTCTTAGGTTGTTGGGCTGGACCTGAAGACGTTCCGGCCTCAGAAGAGGTATTCTTCAAAAGCTCCAGCAGAGCATTAACTATGGCTATTTCATCAGAATTTAGAACCTGGAGCGCATTATTAATGAGATCAAAATTGTCGATCGGATGTGTCACCGGATGTGGTGACTGAACAATTTCAGGAGATCGCGGAGGGGTGGGAATTTTAGGGGGCTTTATGGAATATTCTAAGTTATCAGACATCTCTTTTAATAGTCTCAGGTTTTCACTGGATGGTCTTTTCCTACCTTTACGCCCTTCAGGATGTTCACACTCACTGCCACTACCGTCACTGCTTCCGCTAGAGCTGTTTTCAGGCATGACCTAAATTTAATCAAAGGCTACAATTATGAACACAGAATATAATATGCAATTATGAACACAGAATATAATATACAATTATGAGCACAGAATAATAATATTTTGCAAAGAATATTATTTTCATAAAAAATAATATAAAACGACTCCTTTATTTACGGGTTAGATGGATGTAAAAGGCATTCATATGCATCAAGTCTAAACACATTTCCAATTCTACAAAGTCCGCCAGTAATTGGCGAAGTTGTGCGGTCAGTTGCTCCAGTCTTTGTCGATGTCTCTGCTGGTAGTCAGGACGTAGGGAATAGTGGTTTATAAGCCGGTATCCGTGTTCAGAGTGAAGTGGCGCAGACAAAGGGGTCCGCCTGATAGAAAAAGAGGGCGGCGGAGAATACTGAACGCCGCTCCCAGAGGGCGCCGGAGAATACTGAACGCCGCTCTCAGAGGGTGCCGGAGGGTACTGAACGCCGCTCCCAGAGGGTGGAGGTGTTTGTAGATTCTGCCAGTTATGATACAGATTTAGATTTTCTGAACCATCCAGCACTTGCGTTAAAATACCAGGGGGGCCTGTAAATAAAACGTATGAACTTCAGTTAATGGCCTCATTTCACAATGTATGCCTTCTACATTTCTTCGATAAACTGAAATGACACTTACTGCGATTGGTCAACCCGGAGAAAGCCTTTTGAGAAACTTCTTCACTCTGTAAAGGACTAGCTTCTAAAAACTAAAAGTCCTAAGCTTCCAAGGTTTGCCTCGGTTCGTTAAAAAACATGCGTGCTCTCTCTTTAAATCAAGCAATCCACACACGCACCCACAGCTCATGCGTTATCACCCTGCAGGCTCTATTCCGGTAGATGCTTGTCCATATAAAAAAAATTCTATTTTACATTAGCTAGACAGACTCTCGAACTAAATAGGTTATTTTGTAACTACCTGAAACACTTTAACAAACCTCAATCCCTACACCAAGATGGATAAAAACTTTATCAAAACAGACAACCTAGTTCTTAAGATATAAGTCCCTTAAACCTATTCATTTACACATGAACAATACACTGGATATGTTTACAAGTCGCCTGGACTTTGGAAATCTGGAAGGTATTAAAATAAATACATTTAGCGAAATGAATGAAAGCTTCGGACACAAGCGCGTGCCCAAGTTTGCGCACGCACGAGCGCGTTGACGCTCCAGCGCTCTGACGCTCCTACACAAACACATTGCAAGCCTAAAGCATTTTAAAAAGGGTCTTACCTGAAACCGTATAGTAAATCGGAGACTCTACAGGGGTATAAGCCTCTAAAAATAAAAAATTAAGGGATTCAAACACTCATATTTTTTACAAGAAACTTTATCACTGTATACTCAAATATTCACACCCTTTATAATTTCATGAATGTTACAGACCGATAGAAACATGCCCATTTATAATCTCATCAGACGGATTGAAAAATGCCCGTATAAAAAACTGATCATAAACAAATACGTGCACTCTTACACATGCTCGCGCACATCATGCACTTTGTAAACATCTATCATTTTTAAAAAGGGTCTTACCTGAAACCGTATAGTACTACTTTTTTAAACATGCTCGTTTAACGCTTATAAGAATCATGAAAAAGGACTTACCGTGATTCAGAGACAGATCGCTTTCTGCGGAGAATCCTGTATGAACGATAATTATTTTTCATTTAGTTCTATACAATACAATACAATACAGTTTATTTTTGTATAGCCCAAAATCACACAGGAAGTTCCGCAATGGGCTTTAACAGGCCCTGCCTCTTGACAGCCCCCCAGCCTTGACTCTCCAAGAAGACAAGGAAAACCTCCCAAAAAAACCTTGTAGGGAAAAATGGAAGAAACCTTGGGAAAGGCAGTTCAAAGAGAGAGCCCTTTCCAGGTAGGTTGGGTGTGTAGTGGGTGTCAAAAGAAGGGGGTCAATACAATACAGTACAATACACAGAACAGAACAATTCCTCAATATAGTAAGAAATAAAAAATATAAATTTTAGAAGTAAAGAGCAGAATTTAACAGTAGATGATATATCCCATAATAAGATTTGGATTTGTGTAGAGTCCTGGAGACCTCATCCTTCAAGCTGCCTCCCCCATTTGGCCATTCCATGGCTGAAACAGTGCTGGGCCAGCCAATCCGATGAAAGGACCCCTCTTTCCCACGATTCCTGAGATCCTCCATCTGGGATGACTTTACCTTAGGCAGGCAAAACAACTTGGCAAGTGGGCCGTGGCACCAAGTGCCACATTTGAGTACCGAGAAGAAAAACAGAATAAGTGAGGGTTAGTATACAATTATAACTGTCATGTTACTTATGTTTAAGTGCTAATGACTAACAACAGAGATGCAGTCTGTACAGTTAATCAGCAGCTCTAGTCAGGATATGCTAAACTGAAGTAGTGAGTCTTCAGCTGGGATTTAAAAGCTGAGACCGAAGGGGCATCTCTTATAGTAGCAGGCAGACCATTCCACAGTTTAGGGGCCCTGTAACTAAAAGCTCGACCCCCCACTGTTATTTTATTAATCCTTGGAATCATAAGCAGACCGGCATCTTGAGATCTTAATGTGCGCTCAGGTTTGTAAGTCATGATAAGTTCAGACAAGTAAGCCGGACCTCGACCATTTAATGCTTTATATGTTAAAAGAAGGATTTTGAAATCTGCCCTAAACTTAACCGGGAGCCAGTGTAAGGATTTAAGAACTGGAGTTATGTGTTCGTATTTTCTTGTTCCTGTAATAATTCTTGCAGCCGCATTTTGTATTAACTGGAGGCTGTATAAAGAACAGTTTGAACATCCAGTGAACAGCGCATTGCAGTAGTCAATCCTACTAGAGATAAATGCATGAATTAATTTCTCAGAATCCTGTTTATTTAAAAAGCGCCTTAATTTCCTAACATTTTTAAGATGGAAGAAACATGTTTTGGACAACTTCGTAATACGCGCTTTAAATGACATGCTAGAGTCAAAGATAACTCCTAGATTGCGGGCTGATTCAGTAAAATTGACCAGTAATGTCCAGTTGTCCCGTTGCCCGTGTCTTTGGAATGTCTCCGAAAAACATCATTTGTTTTACAAGCGGCATTCCGCAAGGTAAGGCCAATTTTCACGTCGGACGCTCCGTGATGAGTTTAAAGGTCATGAAACAACCTGATGCTGTAAAATCGCTCCCCCCTAACCTTCAGACGGTCACAGCCGCTAAGCCTTGGAAAGCTTGGCTTGCCAAAGAGTGTTTTTAAAGCGCCTTTCCCAGAATGACTGCACGTTGAAGGCGCTCTAACTTTTAGACATTTAAACGTCTAAAAAATCTATGTGTGAGAAATACTTTTTATACACCCGAGGATAGCTTTTTTTTTTAATACGCCATTTAAAAGGGTGCTGTTGCCTATTATTTAACTGTGTGATTTTTTTTTACAAGGCTTAGATACTTTATTAATCCCCAGGGGAAATTCACATTATATCGACGCCTGGGGTTGGAGGAGGTGTGGTTTAGGCACAGGACTGTCAGTTTCCTGCGTCTGAATCAAGCTGTGCACTCATAAAGAGTGCAGCTATAGACACGGGCCGCGGCGTGTACGCATTCCATTCACTTTGGGATTATCAGAGTAACATTTAGAAATCTAAACGCAATGTAAAACCTTAGGCTCACTGATTATTTAAAATGTGAGTGTGATTTTTTAAATCCCTTAACTTGTTCTCTGAGATGCAGCGCTTGAGCAAACTTAGTGCGCACTCCCATTCCGGGGTAGGGTGGGGAGGGGGAACTGACGGACATCTGTTGACAAACGTGTGCGCGCAGGGGCTGTCAGTTTGGATCTAACGGGTGCGCTCAGAGGCTGTCAGCTCAGTGAGTCTCTGTACAGACATATTTCGAAGTCTCCGCGTGTGCCGGCATGTACGCTTGGAGCTTCGACCCCCGGGGCCTCACACAGGAGCAGGCAAGACCCAGACTCGTGCTTGCTAACAGCGTGAACGGCTTGTCAAAGCAGAGAATGCCTGGGATCTTGACTTAGATCAAATAAAAAATGGTTTACAAGTGGTAAAGCAAAGGATAGATATTTTAAATCATAGATAGATACAGGAGATCTTACCCAAAACAGTAGAGACAGACGGCTCTGCCCCTTGAAATGCTTGTGTGTATGTCTTCAAGAGAAGCGGACCACCAACAGGTCTGTAACAGGCCTGGACTTGTCTTTGGGAGAAGGGGGGGGGGGGGGCTGCTCTCGTAACCCAGAACCGGTTTGACCCTCTAAGCGTCCCCAGTTCGCCTTCAGATCCTGGTGATGTAATAGTGGTAGGTGATTCTATTGTTAGGAACCTCAATATCACTTGCCCTAAAAGAAAATCTTTTGTTTCTTGTTTTCCCGGTGCTCGTGTCCGAGATGTGAGGAGACGTGCGCCGGAAATCTACAAGAACAGGGCAGTTGGAGCAATTGTTTTGCATGCTGGCGTAAACGACATAAGGCACGACAGTCGGAGATCCTCAAGGCAGACTTCACTGCATTAATTAAAGACACAAAGGAGAGGACCCCATCGGCAAAAATATTCATC
The DNA here is from genome assembly GCF_900747795.2 of Erpetoichthys calabaricus. Classification (NCBI taxonomy): domain Eukaryota; kingdom Metazoa; phylum Chordata; class Cladistia; order Polypteriformes; family Polypteridae; genus Erpetoichthys; species Erpetoichthys calabaricus. The sequence goes on from NC_041397.2 coordinate 330,045,319, forward strand.
TCGGGTCCACTGCCTCTCGTCAGACGATCAAATGAGTACTACAGTCGTCTGCTAGGTTTAAACAACTGGCTGCAGGGCTTCTGCAAGAATCAAGACATCGGGTTCATCAACAACTGGGACCTCTTTTGGGAAAGACTGCGTTTTTTCAAGCGAGATGGCCTGCATCCGAACAGCTTCGGCGCCCGGGTCCTCTCCGAAAACATATCTAAGGTAATTCGTTTGTCTTGACTATCTATCTCTGCTTTTAACCCCTTCTGAAATGCCACTCCTGTGCTTGGTCATGATAATTGTTTAATAAAATCTTCCATAAAAGTGCACACAATAAATACTGTAATAACCAATCTTAATGCACATTGAAAATCTAGGCAATACGGCATAAACACCAATAATTTAATTAAAGTTACTACTTTAGATGAACAATGTATTAAAACTGTAAAAACAGATCATAGATTAAACAAAAAATGCACAGAGAGCGGCGCTAATAAAAATATCCTGTTCCTGTTCCAAATGTCAATAACGCACATAGTATTCATCTGTGCTCCTCTGAAACATTGAATATGGCACTATTAAATATTAGAGCTTTAACTAACAAGACGTTTTTTATCAACGATCTTATTAGTGATAAAAAAATAGATTTTATTGCACTAAGTGAAACGTGGCTTAGCTCAGATGGCGCAGCTGTTTTAATCGAATCCGCGCCTCCGGATTACAGTTTTACTCGTGCTGATCGCCAAGGAAAGAGAGGTGGCGGACTAGCAAACATTTACTCAAGCAGGTTAAAATGTAAAGATGTCAGTTTTGGTAAATTCAAGTCTTTTGAGTATCTCGCCATTGTTATTCAGGGAGATTCTCACGTTTTAGTATTATCCGTGTATAGACCTCCAAAATTCAACGCGTCATTCTTTGAGGAATTCTCTGACTTGATGTCAATCTTAATTACGAACTATGACACACTCTTAATAGTCGGCGACTTTAATTTTCATATAGATAATCAATGTGACCAAAAAGTAAAAGAATTTATGAACCTCCTGGACTCTTTTGATTTGAGACAGCTCGTTAATCAGCCTACACATAAAGCAGGTCATACGTTAGACTTAGTGATTACTAAAGGACTAAAAGTTGACATAAAGCAGGTCATTGATAAGGTCTATCAGACCATTTTCTTCTACTTTTTAATATAGAAATAATGATAGAAAACACTCATGAGAAGCATATTGTTAAAAAACGCTTCTTTGACTCATCAGCAGCTTTAAAACTTTCAAACATTCTAACCAATCAGTCCGTTTATAGTGCCAACTATAATAGCGAGGAGAATGTAAATAGTAAGGTGGAAAGATTTAATACTAAAGTGAGAGCTGCTGTTGACTTAGTTGCACCTGAAAAGACAGTTAAAAAATCTTCTAGCATTGTTATACCATGGAAGACCCAAAGAGTGTCTGATTTAAAGAGAACATGCCGTAGAGCTGAGCGTAAATGGAGGAAAACTAAACTAAATATTGACTATGAAATATTAAAAGTTAAAATAACAGAATACAATAACACAGTCCGTCTTGAGAGGCGCTGCTATTTCTCTAAGATTATAAATAACAATGCTAGTAATCCCAGAGTCTTATTCTCGACGATTGATCATCTGTTAAACCAGGTAACTCAAAGGAATGCCTCCTAAGTACTTCCAGTAAAACATGTGAGGCTATCGCTGTATTTTTCAATCAAAAAATTAATGATATTAGAAATAACATAGTATATCTCCCCAACACTAAGGATCCTCCTAAACCCCAGTACTCCATAATAAACAAATGAAAGTCTTTCACTAGGATAGATTTACCTGATTTACATAAAATAATTTCTCAACTGAAACCCTCCACCTGTGCCCTTGACCCAATACAAACAAATTTTTTCAAAGAAGTATCGGGCGTGCTTATTGATAATGTTCTTGACATAGTAAATTCGTCATTAGATACGGGGGTCTTCCCAGACTGTCTTAAGACTGCGGTAGTTAAACCCCTACTTAAGAAAAATAATCTCGACCCCTCTGCTCTTGAAAATTTTAGACCCATCTCTAACCTGCCTTTCTTAAGTAAAATTCTAGAGAAGGCAGTCATTATACAGTTAAATTAGCACCTCAATAAACCTGCTATTCTTGATAAATTTCAGTCAGGTTTTAGAACAAATCACAGCACAGAAACTGCACTCGTTAAAGTAGTAAATGACTTGCGGGTAAATGCAGACAGAGGCCATTTATCTGTTCTCATCCTCTTAGATCTGAGTGCCGCATTTGACACCATTGATCATAATATTCTTAAGAATCGCCTTAGTCAGTGGGTGGGCCTCTCTGGCAGTGTCTTAAATTGGTTTGAATTCTACCTGGCAGGGAGAAAATTCTTTGTTAGTTGTGGTAATTACAACTCAAAGACACATGATATCCTATATGGTGTTCCACAAGGCTCTATCCTTGGTCCGCTGCTCTTCTCAATCTACATGCTTCCATTAGGTCAGATTATCTCGGGACATAACGTGAGCTACCACAGCAATGTTGATGACACACAGCTGTATTTATCAATAGCACCTGATGACCCCGAATCTCTTGGTTCGCTAACACAATGTCTAACCTGTATCTCAGAATGGATGAATAGTAACTTTCTCAAATTAAATAAAGAGAAAACCAAAATCTTAGTGATTGGCAATAATGGATACAATGAGGCTATTAGAAATAAACTGGATGCATTAGGATTAAAAGTCAAAACGGAGGTAAAAAGCTTAGGGGTAACCGTTGATTGTAATCTGAATTTTAAATCGCATATTAATCAGATCACTAGGACAGCATTTTTTCACCTAAGAAACATAGCAAAAGTTAGACCTCTTATATCATCAAAAGATGCAGAGAAATTAGTTCACGTGTTTGTTGTCAGTCGACTAGATTACTGTAACGCACTCCTCTCAGGACTACCCAAAAAAGACATCAATCATTTGCAATTAGTGCAGAATGCAGCTGCTAGAATCCTTACCAGGAAAAGAAAATCCGAACACATTTCTCCAGTTTTGATGTCACTACACTGGTTACCTGTGTCATTCAGAATTGACTTTAAAATTCTGCTTATGGTTTATAAAGCTTTAAATAATCTCGCCCCGGCTTATATATCGGAATGTCTGACACCTTATATTCCAAATCGTAACCTCAGATCCTCAACTGAGTGTCTCCTTAGAATTCCAAGAGCAAAACTTAAAAGAAGTGGTGAGGCGGCCTTCTGCTGTTTTGCACCTAAAATCTGGAATAGCCTGCCAGTAGGAATTCGCCAGGCTAATACAGTGGAGCACTTTAAAAAAACTGCTGAAAACACATTACTGTAACATGGTCTTCTAATAACTTCACTTTAATTTAAATCCTGATACTTTGTATATCCAATTCATTATAATAACTATTCATTCAAAATCTGTACTAACCCCTACTCTCCCTTCTGTTTCCTTTTCCGGTGTCCTGTTGGTGGTGGCTTGCGCCACCACCATCTACCCAAAGCACCATGATGATCCAACAATGATGGATGGATTAAAAGCAGAAGTCTGTATGACCATCAGCATCAAGTGACTCCGTGAGAACCCTAACTACAAAGAGGACTATTTCATTTATGTTAGGTAGAATGCCCAAAGGGGACTGGGCGGTCTCGTGGCCTGGAACCCCTACAGATTTTATTTTTTTCTCCAGCCTTCTGGAGTTTTTTTTGTTTTTTCTGTC